>NC_079221.1:1971714-2061714 GCF_029633865.1 Lampris incognitus
GCATCAATATGGGGGGGGTGAACCCTGAGCAGAGCATCAATTTGGGGAGGGGGGGTGAACCCTGAGCAGAGCATCAATATGAGGCGGGGGGGTGAACCCTGAGCAGAGCATCAATATGGCGGGGGGGGGGTGAACCCTGAGCAGAGCATCAATATGGGGGGGGGGGTGAACCCTGAGCAGAGCATCAATATGGGGGGGGGTGAACCCTGAGCAGAGCATCAATATGAGGCGGGGGGGGGGGTGAACCCTGAGCCGCTGCACGGGGGACAGTCACATGTGCGGCACTGAGTTGGGGGGGGGGGACGCAAAAGAAAGAAAGAACAACAGAGGAAGGTAGAGAGCTGGAATAATAATGATGATTTACTACTGTGTGTGTGTGTGTGGGGGGGGGGCACGGGGAAAGGTTTGGTGTTGGTTAACGTTTTACACTTCACAAGCGGATGTATACAGATGGCGTGTAGCGGTCCATGACCCACAGAGCAATCACACCGCCAGACGGGCTTTGATTTGGGAGAGGTAGTGGGGAAGGCTAAATATAGGAGGTGCAGTCCTCTTATTTAGCAAATGTTTCCAATCACACTGCAACTTACAACCTCACACAGGAACACCGAGACGAGTCTGCAAGCATTTACAGACCGGCAGCTTTCATCATCGCTGGCTAGTTCCTCTCCTTAACAAATACCCCTGTTAAGCAGGCGGGCTATTAGCGGTGAGTCCTGCCTGACCCCACAACCCCGCTGCTCGTTCTTTAAGACAACGACAACAATCTGGAAAAAACACAAGCACTGAGTCAATGCCGAGGCCTGGCAGATCTCTGGATAAACCAGCTCCATCGTGGTAACAGGACAGCGAGTGGGAGCAGAAGACCGAGTCCCAGGTCAGTCGCTTCTCACTTACTTATTGTTGTGCTAACAGACGCTAAGGAACGGAAGCTACAGGACATTCCTGATGGTTTGACAAGAGAAACAAACAGACACTGCTTTTCTGCCGAATTCAGATCACCCCCATGCCTGTCTGTCTGTCTGTCTGTCTGCCTGTCTGTCTGTGGATGCTGTCTATCTGCCTGTTTGTCTGTGGATGCTGTCTGTCTGCCTGTCTGTCTGTCTGTCTGCCTGTCTATCTGTGGATGCTGTCTGTCTGCCTGTCTGTCTGTCTGTCTGTCTGTCTGCCTGTCTGTCTGTGGATGCTGTCTATCTGCCTGTCTGTCTGTGGATGCTGTCTGTCTGCCTGTCTATCTGTCTGCCTGTCTGTCTGTCTGTCTGCCTGTCTATCTGTGGATGCTGTCTATCTGTCTGCCTGCCTGCCTGCCTGCCTGTCTGTCTGTGGATGCTGTCTATCTGCCTGCCTGCCTGCCTGTCTGTCTGTCTGTGGATGCTGTCTATCTGTCCGCCTGCCTGTCTGTCTGTGGATGCTGTCTATCTGTCTGCCTGCCTGTCTGCCTGCCTGTCTGTCTGTGGATGCTGTCTATCTGTCTGCCTGTCTGCCTGTCTGTCTGTCTGTCTGTCTGTCTGTGGATGCTGTCTATCTGTCTGCCTGTCTGTGGATGCTGTCTATCTGTCTGCCTGCCTGTCTGTCTGTGGATGCTGTCTATCTGTCTGCCTGCCTGTCTGTCTGTGGATGCTGTCTGTCTGTCTGCCTGCCTGTCTGTCTGTGGATGCTGTCTATCTGTCTGCCTGCCTGTCTGCCTGCCTGTCTGTCTGTGGATGCTGTCTATCTGTCTGCCTGTCTGCCTGTCTGTGGATGCTGTCTATCTGTCTGCCTGCCTGTCTGTCTGTGGATGCTGTCTATCTGTCTGCCTGCCTGTCTGCCTGCCTGTCTGTCTGTGGATGCTGTCTATCTGTCTGCCTGTCTGTCTGTCTGTCTGTCTGTCTGTTTGTCTGTCTGTCTGTCTGTGGATGCTGTCTATCTGTTTGCCTGCCTGCCTGTCTGTCTGTGGATGCTGTCTGCCTGCCTGTCTGTCTGCCTGCCTGTCTGTCTGCCTGTCTGTCTGTCTGTGGATGCTCAGTGTCGGGATACCCGGCTTTGAAGCCATGCTGTGGACTGGGGAGAAGACAGATACTGTAAATCCTCTCAGAATGCCTGAGATGTGACGGCGCGACCGCACATCTATCAGAAGAAGAAAGGAACAATTATCCTCGGCAAAAGGAAGAACAGAAGAACCGACACTTGCTGAGTAATGAGATTGTTCTGGAAGTCGAACACATCATCTGATGCATCAGCCGCCGCGACTCCCAGTCGCTCCACATCTAAGGCCGCGTCTCTCTGGCGTCGAAGCCGCTCTGAAGCTCGTCATTTTATCTTTCTGTAGTTCTTTTCTCCACAGCGGCACGTGTCCGGAAACCGAGGTGTCCCAACTAACACCGCGTAAAACACGACAAGCTGGGCGAGAAGCCCTATGCTGCCGCCCCCCGCTAGGGGCGCCACCGTTACTACAGAGCATGCGTGCACAAATTAATGTCAAAGAATTAATGGTAGACTAGCAACCACAACTACAAACAACAAACTGCGGGGCTCTGTTACACTATTTGATCGGGAGGCTCACGTTCAGCTTACTGTATATAACACAGCTTACTGTATATAACACACAGCTAACTGTATATAACACACAGCTTACTGTATATAACACACATCTTACAGTATATAATACAGCTTACTGTATATAACACAACTTACTGTATATAACACACAGCTAACTGTATATAACACACAGCTTACTGTATATAACACACAGCTTACTGTATATAACACACATCTTACAGTATATAATACAGCTTACTGTATATAACACAACTTACTGTATATAACACTGAGCTTACTGTATATAATACACAGCTTACTGTATGTTACACTGCTAACTGTATATAACACTGCTAACTGTATATAACTCTCAGCTTACTGTATATAATACACAGCTTACTGTATGTTACACTGCTAACTGTATATAACACAGCTTACTGTATATAACTCTCAGCTTACTGTATATAACACACAGCTTACTGTATGTTACACTGCTAACTGTATATAACACAGCTTACTGTATATAACACTCAGCTTACTGTATATAACACTGCTAACTGCATATAACACTTCTAACTGTATATAACACTGCTAACTGTATATAACAATGCTAACTGTATATAACACACAGCTTACTGTATATAACACTCAGCTTACTGTATATAATACAAAGCTTACTGTATATTACACTGCTAACTGTATATAACACAGCTTACTGTATATAACACTCAGCTTACTGTATATAACACAGCTTACTGTATATAACACTCAGCTTACTGTATATAACACTGCTAACTGCATATAACACTTCTAACTGTATATAACACTGCTAACTGTATATAACAATGCTAACTGTATATAATACACAGCTTACTGTATGTTACACTGCTAACTGTATATAACACAGCTTACTGTATATAACACACTGCTTACTGTATATAACACTCAGCTTACTGTATGTTACACTGCTAACTGTATATAACACAGCTTACTGTATATAACACACAGCTTACTGTAAATAATACACAGCTTACTGTATGTTACACTGCTAACTGTATATAACACTGCTAACTGTACATAATACACAGCTAACTGTATATAACACTACTAACTGTATATAACACTGCTTACTGTATATAACACACAGATTACTGTATATAACACACAGCTTACTCTATGTTACACTGCTAACTGTATATAACACTCAGCTTACTGTATATAACACACAGATTACTGTATATAACACTGCTGACTGTATATAACACACAGCTTACTGTATATAATTCACAGCTAACTGTATATAATACACAGCTAACTGTATATAACACTCATCTTACTGTATATAACACACAGCTTACTATATGTTACACTGCTAACTGTATATAACACTCAGCTTACTCTATATATTACACAGCTAACTGTATATACCACTTCTAACTGTATATAACACTCAGTTTACTTTATATAACACACAGCTTACTGTATATAACACTGCTAACTGTATATAACATTGCTAACTGTATATAACACACAGCTAACTGTATATAACACTCAGCTTACTGTATATAATACACAGCTTACTGTATGTTAAACTGCTAACTGTATATAACACTGCTAACTGTATGTTACACTGCTAACTGTATATAACACTTCTAACTGTATATAACACTCAGCTTACTGTGTATAACACACAGCGAACTGTATATAACACTGCTAACTGTATATAACACTCAGTTTACTGTATATAATACACAGCTTACTGTATGTTACACTGCTAACTGTATATAACACTGCTAACTGTATTTAGCACTCAGCTTACTGTATATAATACACAGCTTACTGTATATAACACTCAGTTTACTGTATATAACACAGCTTACTGTACATAATACACAGCTTACTGTATATAACACAGCTTACTGTATATATTACACAACTTACTGTATTTAACAATCAGCTTACTGTATATAACACACAGCTTAATGTATATAACACTCAGCTTACTGTATATAACACAGCTTATTGTATATAACACACAGCCTACTGTATATAAAACACAACTTACTGTATTTAACAATCAGCTAACTGTATATAACACACAGCTTATTGTATATAACACACAGCCTACTGTATATAACACAGCTTATTGTATATAACACACAACTTATTGTATATAACACACAGCCTACTGTATATAACACACAGCTTACTGTATATAACACAGCTTACTGTATTTAACACTCAGCTTACTGTATATAACACTCAGCTTACTCTATATAACACACAGCTTACTGTATATAACACAGCTTACTGTATATAACACTCAGCTTCCTGTATATAACACAGCTTATTGTATATAACACACAGCTTACTGTATATAACACTCAGCTTACTGTATATAACACACAGCCTACTGTATATAGCATATGGCTGGATACTGTTCATCCCGCAGGACAGTTACACATAAGCAGTCTCGTTGTGTATGGCCTTGCCCTGTCTTGGGAGTCTGGGCGGAGAACCACGCGTGCCGTCCAGGTTTCATGCATCGGGGGGCGTAAGGGAGCACGGACGGAGCACTGCAGCAGAGCGTGAGCACGAGCTGCACCTGGTGGAAATCGCTGTCAATCAAACTGAAAATCTTCCCAGAAAGCGGTAATTATGAAACCCACTGCTTTTCTGGGCAAGACACGCCCTGTGTAGCATTCAAGCGCTAGGATTGGCCAGGCGTCCAAGCGCTAGGATTGGCCAGGCGTCCAAGCGCTAGGATTGGCCAGGCGACCAAGCGCTAGGATTGGCCAGGCGTCCAAGCGCTAGGATTGGCCAGGCGACCAAGCGCTAGGATTGGCCAGGCGTCCACGAGCCTACTCGCTATTAAAATGAATTGAGGATTTGAGATCTTTGACCACCTCCGACGCAAAGCGTGTGTGTTTTTGTGTGATTGAATACTTTCACACACGTTTTGTGTGCCCTTATTAACAAGTAGTGGGTAACGCCATCAGCCAACTGCTTAATACAGGAAAGTGACCCCCTTTCAGGACCTGTTGCTGCTTTATATTATATCAGTATCGTGGTGACGTCTGGACGACAGGCTGACGCGACTCAAAGCCACGTTGTGTCTTTGTTAGCTTAGCTAGTTTCTCCACAACAGCACAAGTGATTGTTCGGTATTATGTAATTGGTTGATCGCGATAATCGCAGTTTGTTAATAAGCACACACAAAACATGTGGGGGTCACAAATTAATAACGCTTTAATCAGAGAGGACACCAGAATGCCTTTAGCCTATTCTTTATTAGAGGTCGGGTAGCAGAGGTGTTAAAGTCACTACGATACTGATATAATATAAAGCAGCAACAGGTCCTGAAAGGGGGTCACTTTCCTGTATTAAGCAGTTGGCTGATGGCGTTAACCACGACTTGTTAATAAGGGCACACAAAACGTGTGGGAAAGTGTATTCAATCACACAAAAACACACACGCTTTGCGTCGGAGGTGGTCAAAGATCTCAAATCCTCCATTCATTTTAATAGCGAGTAGGCTCGTGGGCGCCTGGCCAGTCCTAGCGCTTGGTCGCCTGGCCAATCCTAGCGCTTGGTCGCCTGGCCAGTCCTAGCGCTTGGTCGCCTGGCCAATCCTAGCGCTTGGATGCCTGGCCAATCCTAGCGCTTGGTCGCCTGGCCAATCCTAGCGCTTGGTCGCCTGGCCAATCCTAGCGCTTGGACGCCTGGCCAATCCTAGCGCTTGGTCGCCTGGCCAGTCCTAGCGCTTGGACGCCTGGCCAATCCTAGCGCTTGGTCGCCTGGCCAATCCTAGCGCTTGGTCGCCTGGCCAATCCTAGCGCTTGGTCGCCTGGCCAATCCTAGCACTTGGTCGCCTGGCCAATCCTAGCGCTTGGATGCCTGGCCAATCCTAGCGCTTGGTCGCCTGGCCAATCCTAGCGCAGTGGGTTTCATAATAACGCCCCCAGCAAGAGTGTTTCCCCTCAGGTGTGACTTGAAGAGCGTTGTTCTGCACCGTGTTGCCGCATGTGGTGGAACAAAACGACTCGTTTTACTTTGACTATTCACCAGAAGCGAAGACCCCATAAATGCACGCATGGCTGCCTCAGCATCAAATATTTACTAACCCAGTAAGCTGAAGATGCCGACGATTTGTGCTCCCAGGGTTTTAAAGATCATGCTCCCACAGTAGACACTGGCTTTGGTTTTAGTTGGTGAGCGCCAGGGTGGCTTTGCTTGAGTGTGAGCGGTATGAGCACCGGCGGTAGCACGGCATGAGGACAGTGTGGACGGACGGACGGACGGACGGAAGGTGATAGTGCTGCACGGTTGTCTCAAGGGCTTGTATTTTGGTGGTGAATGCTGCAGAGAGACGGAGACAAACAAGGTTGAATACTCCACGCTTGACACACACACACACACACACACAAAGATGGAATCAATCAACGAAGCTGTATCCTAGCAACTTCCCTGCACAATATTTCGAGCGTCTATTGGCCTTTACACAAAGAGTTAAGCTTATGCAACAAGGGTGCATTTATGAATGAGGGCTGATAATGACCACGAACAGCGCGCTCCGCAGCAGCCTCAGGACCTGAGGACTGAGCCGACACCACCCACGATCCACTGAGGACTGAGCCGACACCACCTGCGATCCACAGCAGCCTCAGGACCTGAGGACTGAGCCGACACCACCCGCGCTCCGCAGCAGCCTCAGGACCTGAGGACTGAGCCGACACCACCCACGATCCACTGAGGACTGAGCCGACACCACCTGCGATCCACAGCAGCCTCAGGACCTGAGGACTGAGCCGACACCACCCGCGCTCCGCAGCAGCCTCAGGACCTGAGGACTGAGCCGACACCACCCACGATCCACTGAGGACTGAGCCGACACCACCTGCGATCCACAGCAGCCTCAGGACCTGAGGACTGAGCCGACACCACCCGCGCTCCGCAGCAGCCTCAGGACCTGAGGACTGAGCCGACACCACCCACGATCCACTGAGGACTGAGCCGACACCACCCGCGATCCACTGAGGACTGAGCCGACACCACCTGCGATCCACAGCAGCCTCAGGGCCTGAGGACTGAGCCGACACCACCCGCGCTCCGCAGCAGCCTCAGGACCTGAGGACTGAGCCGACACCACCCACGATCCACTGAGGACTGAGCCGACACCACCTGCGATCCACAGCAGCCTCAGGACCTGAGGACTGAGGCAACACCACCCGCGATCCACAGCAGAGCGGCGACAAGCAGCTTTCACTGCGCCGACGGGCCATGGAGAGAGCCGGGAGAGCGGCCGGACCCGACATGGAGAGCGGCCGGACCCGACATGGAGAGCCGGGAGAGCGGCCGGACCCGACATGGAGAGCGGCCCGACCCGACATGGAGAGCTGGGAGAGCGGCCGGACCCGACATGGAGAGCGGCAGGACCCGACATGGAGAGCCGGGAGAGCAGCCGGACCCGACATGGAGAGCGGCCGGACCCGACATGGAGAGCGGCCGGACCCCGCCATGGAGAGCTGGGAGAGCGGCCGGACCCGACATGGAGAGCTGGGAGAGCGGCCGGACCCGACATGGAGAGCGGCAGGACCCGACATGGAGAGCTGGGAGAGCGGCCGGACCCGCCATGGAAGAGAGCCGGGAGAGCGGCCGGACCCGACATGGAGAGCTGGGAGAGCGGCAGGACCCGACATGGAGACCTGGGAGAGCGGCCGGACCCGACATGGAGAGCTGGGAGAGCGGCCGGACCCGCCATGGAGAGCGGCAGGACCCGACATGGAGAGCTGGGAGAGCGGCCGGACCCCGCCATGGAGAGAGCCGGGAGAGCGGCGGACCCGCCATTGGAGAGCTTGGGAGA
This sequence comes from Lampris incognitus, assembly GCF_029633865.1. Taxonomy (NCBI): domain Eukaryota; kingdom Metazoa; phylum Chordata; class Actinopteri; order Lampriformes; family Lampridae; genus Lampris; species Lampris incognitus. The sequence continues at coordinate 1,980,095 of NC_079221.1, forward strand.
GCGGCCGGACCCGACATGGAGAGCTGGGAGATCGGCCGGACCCGCCATGGAGAGCGGCAGGACCCGACATGGAGAGAGCCGGAGAGCGGCCGGACCCGCCAAGCCTCCAGGCTTCATCGTGCGACTCATGCTAACGTCTCTCATCTCTGGGGAGGTGTGGACCGAGGGTCAGCAAGACAGCAAGCCATTATCAACAGTGTATGCTGGCCTCACCCCCCCCCCCACACACACACACACACAACCACCGCCGCTTGCCCTGGTCCTCGGACTGGCTGGCTGGGTGTCGGCATGTGCCAGGCCATTTGGCAGGGAGGGGGGGGAGCGGTTCTGTTCTGCAGCACCTGCCTGGCCCGCACTGCTCAGCTCATCTCTCAGCCCAGCAAATAGACGGGGATCAGCTTCAGCTGGCTTCTCTGGCACATTCCAGCTGCCACATATTACACGTCACCTGGGCTGCAACTGCAGCAAGCCTCCGGAGACGGCGCCACTGAGCTGCTACCACCAGCAGCGCCCGCGTCTGTTGACGGCCGTCAAACGGCCTTGAGGACACAACACAACACAACAGAATAGAACAGAATAAAACACAACACAACACAACACAATAGAATAGAACAGAATAAAACACAACACAATAGAATAGAATATAACAGAACAGAGTAGAGTAGAGCAGAATAGAACAGGATAGAACAAAATAGAACAGAACAGAATAGAACAGGATAGAGCAGAACGGAATAGAACAGAACAGAGTAGAGTAGAGCAGAATAGAACAGAACAGAATAGAATAGAACAGAACAGAGTAGAGTAGAGCAGAATAGAACAGAACAAAATAGAACAGAACAGAATAGAACAGGATAGAGCAGAACGGAATAGAATAGAACAGAACAGAGTAGAGTAGAGCAGAATAGAACAGAACAGAGTAGAGCAGAATAGAACAGGATAGAACAGAACAGAACAAAATAGGACAGAACAGAACAGAATAGAACAGGATAGAGCAGAACGGAATAGAATAGAACAGAACAGGATAGGACAGAACAGAACAAAATAGAACAGGATAGAGCAGAATGGAATAGAATAGAACAGAACAGGATAGGACAGAACAGAACAAAATAGAACAGAACAGAATAAAAGAACAGAACAGAATAGAACAGGATAGAGCAGAACAGAACAGATCGGAACGGGACGGAACAGAACAGAACGGGACGGGACGGAACAGAACAGAACAGAATATCGCCTTGATAGAGGTGTACATTGTGGCGTGCCGTAGCATGCACCTGGGCTGGAGATAACACAGGGCAGTGATGAGAAGAGAAAACTGTTCACCAATTAAGATGAGGAACGAAGCATGCAGGTAGAGATGCACAGTGGGAGTACTTCAGACGATGAGCTGTTTACTGCTCTGCTGGTACAACTCGCGTCTGTACAAGTTATCTATCTGGCAGGCAGACAGACAGGCAGGCAGGCAGGCAGACAGGCAGGCAGGCAGGCAGACAGGCAGGCAGGCAGGCAGGCAGGCAGGCAGGCAGGCAGGCTGGCAGGCAGACAGGCAGGCAGGCAGGCAGGCAGACAGGCAGGCAGGCTGGCAGGCAGGCAGACAGGCAGGCAGGCAGACAGGCAGGCAGGCAGGCAGACAGGCAGGCAGACAGGCTGGCAGGCAGACAGGCTGGTAGGCAGGCAGGCAGGCAGGCAGGCAGGCAGGCAGACAGGCAGGCAGGCAGGCAGGCAGGCAGGCAGGCAGGCTGTGATGCTCCATGAATAACTGATGTCTCGGTGCTTGTCTAGTCTCCACTCAGGTTAGACACCTATCTGTGTAATGCTCTGTTATGCAACTACTGACCAGCTGCAAGATTTACAGGGTTATCATAGAAGATACAGCGTAGGACAATAAAGACACTCTGAGACGGACAAGGAAGCCATGAAGGGAATGTGGAGTACAAAATATACTCCATATGCACTCCTTATGAACTCTGGAGTTTTCTAGAGGTGAAACAAACTGAATAAGACACACAAAAAAGAAAAAGACACAGGGGCAATGTGAAAATACAGACGGCTTTCAACTCTGTCTGCCTGAAGCCCACAATCATCCATGGTGTTTGTTTGTGTGGTCCGATCTTTCAGAGCCCGCTAAAGAGTAAAGGAGGAGCCGAGCCATGCAGAGCCACCGGCAGCCCCGGTGTGCTCCATGCCTGAGCAGCCGGCCTGCCTGCCTGTCTGCCTGCCTGCCTGCCTGCCTGCCTGCCTCACCCAGACACAGAAACACTGCCCTCTGTCAGCAGTGCTCACTCCGACTCGCACACAAGTGAGGACACACACGGGCAAAGACACTGATAAACCGGCACAAACAAGCACATTTAATGTGCACACACACACACACACACACACACACACACACACACACACACACACACACACACACACACTCTCTCTGCCTGCTCGACTCGGAAGTCCTCCCTGGGTCTTCCTGTTCCGTTAGCCGTAGAATGAAACAGAGGAAACACAACGCTCGGCCTGTGCTGTGGGCGGTGCACACTTCACTGTGGAGCGCTTGTTCTGCAGGGGTTTCCCTGCCTTTCCACTCCATACATATGGAAGAGGGGGGAAATGGCGGCTCTGAGTGGGTCTGTGAATGACACGGGTCACGGACAGGGGTTCAGGCTATGACATAGATGGACAACCCACTCAGCAGTTTTCTCCGATTCACAAGTTGGGACACACAAAAAGAGTGTAGAAAGGGTCTTTTTACTGGGCGATGTATTCACTGACCTAGAAGACCGACACCACAGTCACCAGGCCACCCACAGTGTGAGGCGCTGACACACAACGGCACTACACAACGGGGCTCAGCCCTTCTGGTGACTGTCCCCCGCTCTCCCGCTGGATGTCCCCTGCTCTCCTGGGGGATGTCCCCCCGCTCTCCCGCTGGCTGTCCCCTGCTCTCCCGCTGGCTGTCCCCCCGCTCTCCCGCTGGATGTCCCCTGCTCTCCTGGGGGCTGTCCCCCCGCTCTCCCGCTGGATGTCCCCTGCTCTCCTGGGGGCTGTCCCCCGCTCTCCTGGGGGCTGTCCCCCCGCTCTCCCGCTGGATGTCCCCTGCTCTCCTGGGGGCTGTCCCCCCGCTCTCCCGCTGGCTGTCCCCCGCTCTCCTGGGGGCTGTCCCCCCGCTCTCCCGCTGGATGTCCCCTGCTCTCCTGGGGGCTGTCCCCCCGCTCTCCTGGGGGCTGTCCCCCCGCTCTCCCGCTGGCTGTCCCCCGCTCTTCTGGGGGCTGTCCCCCCGCTCTCCCGCTGGCTGTCCCCCGCTCTTCTGGGGGCTGTCCCCCCGCTCTCCCGCTGGCTGTCCCCTGCTCTCCTGGGGGCTGTCCCCCCGCTCTCCCGCTGGCTGTCCCCCGCTCTCCCGCTGGATGTCCCCTGCTCTCCTGGGGGCTGTCCCCCACTCTCCCGCTGGCTGTCCCCCCGCTCTCCCGCTGGATGTCCCCTGCTCTCCTGGGGGCTGTCCCCCCGCTCTCCCGCTGGCTGTCCCCCGCTCTCCCGCTGGATGTCCCCCCGCTCTCCCGCTGGCTGTCCCCCGCTCTCCCGGTGGCTGTCCCCCGCTCTCCCGCTGGCTGTCCCCCGCTCTCCCGGTCGCTGTCCCCCTGCTCCCGGTGGCTGTCCCCCCGCTCCTGATGGCTGTCCCCCTGCTCCTGGTGGCTGTCCCCCTGCTCCTGGTGGCTGTCCCCCTGCTCCTGGTGGCTGTCCCCCGCTCTCCTCCCGGTGGCTGTCCCCCTGCTCCCGGTGGCTGTCCCCCCGCTCCTGATGGCTGTCCCCCTGCTCCTGGTGGCTGTCCCCTCGCTCCTGGTGGCTGTCCCCCTGCTCCTGGTGGCTGTCCCCCTGCTCCTGGTGGCTGTCCCCCGCTCTCCTCCCGGTGGCTGTCCCCCGCTCTCCCGGTGGCTGTCCCCCTGCTCCTGGTGGCTGTCCCCCTGCTCCTGGTGGCTGTCCCCTCGCTCCTGGTGGCTGTCCCCCTGCTCCTGGTGGCTGTCCCCTGCTCTCCTCCCGGTGGCTGTCCCCTCGCTCCTGGTGGCTGTCCCCCGCTCTCCTCCCGGTGGCTGTCCCCTCGCTCCTGGTGGCTGTCCCCCTGCTCCTGGTGGCTGTCCCCCTGCTCCTGGTGGCTGTCCCCCTGCTCCTGGTGGCTGTCCCCTCGCTCCTGGTGGCTGTCCCCCGCTCTCCCGGTGGCTGTCCCCCGCTCTCCCGGTGGCTGTCCCCCTGCTCCTGGTGGCTGTCCCCCTGCTCCTGGTGGCTGTCCCCCTGCTCCTGGTGGCTGTCCCCCTGCTCCTGGTGGCTGTCCCCCGCTCTCCCGGTGGCTGTCCCCCTGCTCCTGGTGGCTGGTCCCAAATGACAGGGTGTCCAGACTAACAGTAGTTAGTGTAATCGTAGGATAGTGAAAACACAATCAGAAGACAGCAGACTGATGAGTTGTGAGGACGGACGGCACAATAGAATCACATTATTCCTCAAACTCTGGGGACGCACACCGTAGCGCCCCTTTGTGCAGCCACGCTCACGTTGTCTTTCTCCCGCAAAGGCCTTCAGGTTTATGTTCTGCAAGCCATTACGCTTTTAGCCCACCTTCTTTAACTTAGCAAAACACTCAAATCTGGTTCCCATGGCAACGCAGAGAATCTCTAACCTAGAACAGTTGGAACTGACAACAGAGCCACACCACCTGAATGTATATCAATGGAACACACACACACACACGCGCACACACACACACACGCACACATACGCATACACACACACCCACACCCACACCCACACCCAAATCCACACCCACACCCGCTGTGGGATTGGCTGTGTGTAATTAATATGGGTGTGGGCTCACTCCGTGTCGCCCTCTCATAGGCTCGTAGTGTGTGTGTGTGCATGCGTGTGTGTGTGTGTGTGTGTGTGTGTGCGTATGGGGGGTTGTCATACCCATTTCACCTGTTCAAGAGCCATCAGAGCAACACATTGCCAGAGGGGGAAGTGGGCTATATGGTGTTGATAGGCGATCCAGAGTCAGCCTGTGGGTGTGGGTGCAAGAGTTGCCACCACCTGCTGGGGGTCTCAACTGCCCCCTTCTATAAAGACACACCCCTGGGCTCCCAGTGGGAATTTCATGGCAGAGGCATATTGAAGGGCATCATACCTTCAGCTGGGATTTGCCTTCTTTTCCCTCTTCCCACTGGCTCCTCAAGAGAAATGTGACATTGTGCTTACACGTACACATGCCTGCATATACACATTCATATCCATACATTTACTACATACATATACACATTCATATCCATACGTTAAATACATGCATATACACATTCATAATATACACAGTCATAGCCTTTCTTTTACTAAATAAATACACCCATTCATAATATACACATTCATATCCATACATTTACTACATACATATACACATTCATATCCATACATTCACTACATGCATATACACATTCATATCCATACATTTACTACATGCACATACACATTCATATCCATATGTTAAATACATGCATATACACATTCATATACATACATTAAATACATGCATATACACATTCATATCCATACATTAAATACATGCATATACACATTCATATCATACATTTACTACATACATATACACATTCATAATATACACAGTCATAGCCATTCTTTTACTCCATAAATATACACATTCATAATATACACATTCATATCCATTCTTTTACTACATAAATGTACACATTCATAATATACACATTCATAACCATTCTTTTACTACATAAATATACACATTCATAATATACACATTCATATCCATTCTTTTACTACATAAATATACACATTCATAATATACACATTCATAACCACTCTTTTACTACATAAATATACACATTCATAATATACACATTCATATCCATTCTTTTACTACATAAATATACACATTCATAATATACACATTCATATCGATTCTTTTACTACATAAATACACACATTCATAATATACACATTCATAACCATTCTTTTACTACATAAATACACACATTCATAATATACACATTCATAACCATTCTTTTACTACATAAATACACACATTCATAATATACACATGCATAACCATTCTTTTACTACATAAATACACACATTCATAATATACACATTCATATCCAATCTTTTACTACATAAATACACACATTCATAATATACACATTCATATCCATTCTCTTACTACATAAATACACACATTCATATTATATACATTCATATCCATTCTTTTACTACATAAATAAACACATTCATAATAAACACATTCATATCCATTCTTTTACTACATAAATATACACATTCATAACCATTATTTTACTACATAAATACACACATTCATAATATACACATTCATAACCATTCTTTTACTACATAAATACACACATTCATAATATACACATTCATATCCAATCTTTTAGTACATAAATACACATTCATATCCATTTTTTACTACATAAATACACACATTCATAATATACAAATTCATATTCATTTTTACTACATAAATACACCCATTCATAATATACACATTCATATCAATTCTTTTACCACATAAATACACACATTCATATTATACACATTCATATCCATTCTTTTACTACATAAATACACACATTCATAATATACACATTCATATCCATTCATTTACTACATAAAAACACACATTCATAATGTACACATTCATATCCATTCATTTACTACATAAAAACACACATTCATAATACACACATTCATATCCATTGTTTTAATACATAAATATACACATTCATAACCATTCTTTTACTACATAAATATACACATTCATATTATACACATTCATATCCATTTTTACTACATAAATACACACATTCAAAATATACATTCATATCCATTCTTTTACTACATAAATACACATATTCATAATATACACATTCATATCCATTCATTTACTACATAAAAAAACACATTCATAATGTACACATTCATATCCATTCATTTACTACATAAAAACACACATTCATAATACACACATTCATATCCATTGTTTTAATACATAAATATACACATTCATAACCATTCTTTTACTACATAAATATACACATTCATATTATACACATTCATATCCATTTTTACTACATAAATACACACATTCAAAATATACATTCATATCCATTCTTTTGCTACATAAATACACATATTCATAATATACACATTCATATCCATTCTTTTACTACATAAATACACACATTCATAATATACACATTCATAACCATTCCTTTACTACATAAATACACACATTCATAATATACACATTCATTACTGCATAAACACATACAAAATATACACATTCATATCAATTCTTTTACTACATAAATACACACATTCATAACATACACATTCATATCAATTCTTTTACTACATAAACACACATTCATAATATACACATTCATAACCATTCTTTTACTACATAAATACACACACTCATAATGTACACATTCATATCAATTCTTTTACTACATAAACACACATTCATAATATACACAATCATAACCATTCTTTTACTACATAAATACACACATTCATAATGTACACATTCATATCCATTCTTTTACTACATAAATACACACATTCATAATATACACATTCATAACCATTCTTTTACTACATAAATACACACATTCATAATATACACATTCATATCCATTCTTTCACTACATAAATACACACATTCATAATATACACATTCATAACCATTCTTTCACTACATAAATACACACATTCATATCATACACATTCATAACCATTCTTTTACTACATAAATACACACATTCATAATATACACATTCATAACCATTCTTTTACTACATAAATACACACATTCATAATATACACATTCATAACCATTTTTTACTACATAAATACACACATTCATAATATACACATTCATATCCATTCATTTACTATATAAACAGATACAACCCAGAAAGGTAAACAGGTAAACAGAAAGATAAACAGAAAGGTAAACAGATAAGCAGAAAGGTAAACAGGTAAACAGAAAGGTAAACAGATAAACAGAAAGGTAAACAGATAAACAGAAAGGTAAACAGATAAACAGAAAGGTAAACAGAAAGGTAAACAGATAAACAGAAAGGTAAACAGATAAACAGAAAGGTAAACAGGTAAACAGAAAGATAAACAGAAAGGTAAACAGATAAACAGAAAGGTAAACAGAAAGGTAAACAGATAAACAGAAAGGTAAACAGATAAACAGAAAGGTAAACAGATAAACAGAAAGGTAAACAGAAAGGTAAACAGATAAACAGAAAGGTAAACAGATAAACAGAAAGGTAAACAGAAAGGTAAACAGATATACGCAGATGGAAGGAGAAAAGTACAGAGGGAGAGAAACAAAGCAAAGGCACAGCTGTTCCACTTCTGCTGGCTCGGCTAACAAAGCCTATAATGGTTTAAAAGTTCATTAAACATTCACACGCAGCACATCTTACATCTCGGCAATTCATCAGAACCCTAATTACCCACGCCGGGCCCGGAAACGTCATAAATCCAACACAACCGGCCCGAAGCATCAGAACAAAGTCGCTGCTTTCAGCAGGGGGGCGGAATGCTGAGGAAGGATGCTGAGGATGACGGTGGTGGAGGTGGTGCAGAGTCTTCTGCAGGACTCGGCGAGGGGAGATGTCCGACAAACCACCGAAAACACACCAAAACAGACGTGTGTGCTCGCCCTCTCCAGAGGTTCGGGATCAGAACCGAAATGACCTCAAGAGCTCAGCTAAAAAGCAGCTTGGTGCCTTCCATCTGTGCAGCTTCTCTCCTCCTGGCATGAACGGTCCCTTCATCATTCCTAGAAACTGCCAGAAACTGCTCACACGCCAAACATAAATAAATAAGAAATAAAATAACAAGAGTATCTCTTCGAACCGCGGGTCCTATCACCGCAAAGGCACTCCCCAGCCGGAACTCAGCCGGGACTGCCACCGTGAGGAATAGCCGCTCCTACGCCGTTGTTTCTACAGGTACAACCATCTCAAACCACCCACGACCAGCACTTCCAGTTTACTTTCCAACAAACCCAAGTACCCTTCAGCCCCTGAGCATTGCAGTACAGCAGCTCCAGTCAGAGAAACTGCTCAGCCACACCTGCCACACCTAGTAATTCCCATTCCTGAGCGACATAGCTAGAAATATAATTTAATTCCTGAATCAAATGAGTGTTATTATTCGGCAACGCGTTAGTCACGCAACAGGTTTGTATCTGAATGACGCCTTGCCTAACACATATCCTACAGTTAGCCCAACACATATCCTATGGTTAGCCCAACACATATCCTACAGTTAGCCCAACACATATCATATGGTTAGTCCAACACATATCCTACAGTTAGCCCAACACATATCCTACAGTTAGCCCAACACATATCATATGGTTAGCCCAACACATATCCTACAGTTAGCCCAACACATATCCTACAGTTGCCCAACACATATCCTACAGCTAGCCAATCACATATCCTACAGTTAGCCAAACACATAGACTACATTAGCCCAACACATATCCTACAGTTGCCCAACATATATCTTACAGATAACCAAACACATATCCTACGGTTAGCCCAACACATATCCTACAGTTAGCCAAACACATATCCTACAGTTGCCCAACACGTATCCTACAGTTAGCCAATCACATATCCTACAGTTAGCCAATCACATATCCTACAGTTAGCCAAACACATAGACTACATTAGCCCAACACATATCCTACAGTTGCCCAACACATATCCTACAGTTAGCCAATCACATATCCTACAGTTAGCCAAACACATAGACTACATTAGCCCAACACATATCCTACAGTTGCCCAACATATATCCTACGGCTAATCAAACACATATCCTACGGTTAGCCCAACACATATCCTACAGTTAGTCAAACACATATCCTACAGTTGCCAAACACAAATCATATGGTTAACCAAACACATATGCTACAGTTGCCAAACACATATCCTACAGTTGCCAAACATACCCTACAGTTGCCAAACACATAAATCACAGATCTGTGATTTATGTGATTTATGATGTTTGTTTTTCTTTCCCTTTATATCTGTCCAAGTCGGAGAGTACTGCTGGCGTCGTTTGTGGCTGCCGACTCTCCCTCTCGTAGCCCCCCTTCCAACCCACCCCTGTATGTCTGTGTTATGTTCATCTGTCGTCTTGTTTCACTCCATTTATTGTAAAGCGACTTTGAGTACTAGAAAAGCGCTCTATAAGATTGATTTATTATTATTATATCCTACAGTTAGCCAAACACATATCCTACAGTTAGCCCAACACACATCCTATGGTTAGCCCAACACATATCCTACAGTTGCCAAACACATATCCTACAGTTAGCCCAACACGTATCCTACAGTTAGCCAAACACATATCCTACAGTTAACCAAACACATATCCTACAGTTGCCCAACGCATATCCTACAGTTGCCCAACACATATCCTACGGTTAACCAAACACAAAGCCTACAGTTGCCAAACACATATCCTACAGTTAGCCCAACACATATCCTACAGTTAGCCAAACACATATCCTACAGTTAACCAAACACAAAGCCTACAGTTGCCCAACACATATCCTACAGTTGCCAAACACATATCCTACAGTTAGCCAAACACGTATTCTACAGTTAGCCCAACACATATCCTACATTTAGCCAAAAACATATCCTGCAGTTAGCCCAACAGATATCCTATAGTTGCCAAACACGTATCCTACAGTTAGCCAAACACATATGCTACAGTTAGCCAAACATATATCCTATGGTTAACCAAACACATATCCTACAGTTAGCCAAACACGTATTCTACAGTTAGCCCAACACATATCCTACATTTTGCCAAACACATATTCTACAGTTAGCCCAACACATATCCTACATTTAGCCAAACACATATCCAACAGTTAGCCCAACAGATATCCTACAGTTGCCCAACACATATCATAGTTGCCAAACACATATCCTACGGTTAACCAAACACATATCTTACAGCTAGCCCAACACATATCTACAGTTAGCCAAACACATATCCTACAGTTGCCAAACACATATCCTACAGTTAGCCGAACACATATCCTACAGTTAGCCAAACACATATCCTACAGTTGCCAAACACATATCCTAGAGTTAGCCAAACACATATCCTACAGTTAGCCCAACACATATCCTACAGTTGCCAAAGACATACCTTACAGTTAGCCAAACACATATCCTACAGTTAGCAAAACACATATCCGACAGTTAGCCAAACACATATCCTATAGTTAGCCCAACACATATCCTACAGTTGCCCTACACATATCCTACAGTTGCCAAACACATATCCTACAGTTAGCCACACACATATCCTACAGTTACCCAAACACATATCTACAGTTAGCCAAACACATATCCTACAGTTAGCCAACACATATCCTACAGTTAGCCAAACACATATCCTAGTCAGCCAAACACATATCCTAGAGTTAGCCCAACACATATCCTACAGTTAGCCAAACACATATCCTACAGTTAGCCCAACACATATCCTACAGTTAGCCAAACACATATCCTAGTCAGCCAAACACATATCCTACAGTTAGCCCAACACATATCCTTGAGTTAGCCCAACACATATCCTCCAGTTAGCAAAACACATATCCTACAGTTGCCAAACACATATCCCAAAGTTAGCCAAACACATATCCTACAGTTAGCCCAACACATATCCTACAGTTAGCCCAACACATATCCTACAGTTGCCAAACACATATCCTAGTCAGCCAAACACATATCCTACAGTTAGCCAAACACATATCCTAGTCAGCCAAACACATATCCTAGAGTTAGCCCAACACATATCCTTGAGTTAGCCCAACACATATCCTCCAGTTAGCCAAACACATATCCTACAGTTAGCCAAACACATATCCTAGAGTCAGCCAAACACATATCCTAGAGTTAGCCCAACACATATCCTTGAGTTAGCCGAACACATATCCTACAGTTGCCAAACACATATCCTGCAGTTAGCCCAACACATATCCTACAGTTAGTCCAACACATATCATATGGTTAGCCCAACACATATCATATGGTTAGCCCAACACATATCCTACAGTTGCCAAACACATATCCTGCAGTTAGCCCAACACATATCCTACAGTTAGCCCAACACATATCCTACAGTTAGCCCAACACATATCCTACAGTTGCCAAACACATATCCTAGTCAGCCCAACACATATCCTACAGTTAGCCCAACACATATCCTACAGTTAGCCCAACACATATCCTACAGTTAGCCCAACACATATCCTACAGTTAGCCCAACACATATCCTACAGTTGCCAAACACATATCCTAGTCAGCCAAACACATATCCTACAGTTAGCCCAACACATATCCTACAGTTAGCCCAACACATATCCTACAGTTGCCAAACACATATCCTAGTCAGCCAAACACATATCCTACAGTTAGCCAAACACATATCCTAGTCAGCCAAACACATATCCTAGAGTTAGCCCAACACATATCCTTGAGTTAGCCCAACACATATCCTCCAGTTAGCCAAACACATATCCTACAGTTAGCCAAACACATATCCTAGAGTCAGCCAAACACATATCCTAGAGTTAGCCCAACACATATCCTTGAGTTAGCCGAACACATATCCTACAGTTGCCAAACACATATCCTGCAGTTAGCCCAACACATATCCTACAGTTAGCCCAACACATATCCTACAGTTAGCCCAACACATATCCTACAGTTAGCCCAACACATATCCTACAGTTGTCACCGAAACAACACCTGTGTTTTGTGTCTCTGCAGAGTATTGTGTCTCAATGCGGCTCCGATAAAGACGTCATGAATTTCGTATTCTTTTGCATCTAAAGTGTGTATACCCCTAAGCTGTGTGCCGTGCTCCACTATCAAAGGCACGCTTCACAAACACACTCTTCAACCAACACACACACAAACACACTGCTGTGCTCTGCATGCAGCAGTCTGAGAGAGGATGAAACGAGACTTTTAGCGTGTGATAACACTCGTTTACTGGCCTATGTTTGGCACACAACAGACAGTTCATCATTACCACTTTCTCTGTCCCTGCTGGCATCACTGCTCAGTCACTTCATGTGACGTCATATTTCTCAGCACTTTGAGCATCTAATCTGAGGCAAGGGGGCTTAATCGAAGAAGCGCCGGTGTGTCACTTTAAATGCCCCCCTTTGTGAGTTCAAAGCCAGGGGCAGATTCGGTGACAAGCGACACAAGACAACAGCGCACAGCCCTTGGGTCAGAGCTGAACATGGTGAGGGCACACCTTCAGCGTGCAGGCTGCTCTAGCTCGCCTTACAGCACAAATGATGAGCCCCTACTAGAAACCCAAAGACTGGGTGCCCTGACAGACAGGTGAAGGGGGGAAGGCGAGCACAGCGGATAGCGGCTGAAGGAGGGGCAGTTTGCAGTGCCTTCCGCTGTCACTCCGGACAGAAAAGCAGAGCTGATTTGGAGAGCTGCCCCCACACCCAGGATCCAGGATCAAACGGGAGTATTAGATGGACTCAGAGGGGATCAACTGATTGCTATCGTGTTTCGCTTGTTGTGACTCGGGGTGCATTGACAAACTCAGCACACACATCTGCATGTGCAACTGTGGTGCAATGCAGATGTTTACACCCATATCTTGTCTTATGACCTCTTTGGGAAGAGCAGGTCTAGCAGTTGACTGCGTGCAGTCATACATAAGTTTAACACATCACAATAAACAATCAAGTCACACGCATGTGAACTGCACGAGGGGGCTAGAGCTGGTCGTCCTGCTGAAGTGGCATGAGGGCAGTTAGCTAGTCCGTCTCATCAGACCCGATGCTCTCTAACGTCTCCTCGCCTCAGGGTCCACCCACGGCAGGTTAGGTCAGAGGGCTATCGAGAAGTGTTCATATTCTTAGACAACAAAACGCTGACTCGGTCATGCAAAACAACTGCCCAGCAAGTCAACACAGACAGGCAGAATAATGCAGGCAATACTCTTCCAGAGACGGTTTCAGTGTGTGATTCCACAACAACTGACCGAACAAGACTGCTCACATCCCCAATACATCTCTAATACATCCCTAATACATCCCTAATACATCCCCAATACATCCCTAATACATCCCTAATACATCCCTAATACATCCCCAATACATCCCTAATACATCCCCAATACATCCCTAATACATCCCCAATACATCCCTAATACATCCCTAATACATCCCCAATACATCCCTAATACATCCCTAATACATCCCTAATACATCCCCAATACATCCCTAATACATCCCCAATACATCCCTAATACATCCCCAATACATCCCTAATACATCCCTAATACATCCCCAATACATCCCTAATACATCCCTAATACATCTCTAATACATCCCTAATACATCCCTAATAACGCCCAACATCATCTGCTTCTATGGTTACTGACAGCGCTCACGTTAGTCTCCGCGTGCGTGCTTTCTCCATTTTCCTTCAGTCAGTCCACGCTCGTGTCATTTACAAAGCATCAAGTCCTCTCACTGGAGTCACGCGCCTACAATCCCAAAATTATTCTCCTGCGTGGAAATGACACGACATGCAGTCATTTTATTTTGATGCAGAAACAACAAGCTAAAATGGGGGAGAGAGGTTTGAAAAGCAGTTGTGCAGAGTGCTGCAGCTCTGACTGGACTAGAAACAACTTTTGCTTCTTGTCAGCGGCGTAAATGACTGTTAATACAACACAGCAGCACCACCAGCAGCAGCACCACCAGCAGCAGCACCACCAGCAGCAGCAGCAGCAGCTCATGAGCGGGCTACCTGCACACACTGACAAACCGACAACAATCCACCCGGGTACATGTGACGTCACAGCACCTGGGCTTCGTTCCGGCGATATTGTGAAATTATGGCTCGCAGTGCCTATTTTAGTCTGAATTAGTCAATATAAACAAGGACATTATTTCCAATCATTGTGCAAACAACTTTCTCCAAAATGCATCATTCTTTTCCTCTGCTACATATGTGCATTGGTGGTTTTAATTATGTCAGCAAATAAACAGATCAAAGAGTGGAACTTTCTCACATCTAAGGCCTGCAATAATAATACTAAAAAAAAAGCTGTAATGATTACAATAATTTAATTATGAACGCCAAATATTTAAGTGTTGTTTTTGATCACTGTTATCAAGATATGCAAGTAATTTGTAATGACATGAATCTAGACACCGAAATACAGAAATGAAAATTATTACACTACTTACATATTATTGATGACATAATCATGTGCAACAACTTTGATGTAAAATAATCTATATATACAAACACGTTTGCTACACAAGAGATAACAGGTCGTTAATTATTCTGTATTTACTTAAATTTGAAAAACTTTTCAACAAGAAACCCTTTCAGAATTAATCCAGAGTAACAATACACAACATGGTAATTTCAAAGACGTTTTAATCTGAAAATGTAAAATAACTGCCGGTGGGATAAGTCCTCAGAACAGCGGTAGATATCAAAATAATCACATCTTTGTTGGATATTCAAAAGAGCGCCTAAAGGCCCAGCTTTCTTTTCCTTTTCCTTTTTTACACAACCTAAACTTCCTAGCAGAGGTCCAGCTAATAGTATCCAGCAGAATGTGAGTGAACCGGTGGTTTTCTCTGAAATTAAGAGACAATTCAAGCGCTGACACCAGCAAGGGTCTCCCGGCACCACGGACGAGTTACACAGCAAACACCAGCAAGAGGAAAGAAAGGAAAGGAAAGAAAGAAAGAAAGAAAGGAAAGATAGAAAGAAAGAAAGGGTAAGAAAAGAAAAACAACATGCATAAGTAAAAGCGAATGCCAGTAAAAATCTGTGGCATTCTGGCGACAAACCAAGCCAGAGACGTTGTTTTTAGCCACGCGGGCCTCCGGAGGAGCCTGCCGGGCAGTTTACACACTCACTTCCGGCAGAGCAACACGCCAATAACCGCTCCGGCCCTCGCGCTGCGCGCACCCACAGCTGCCTATAGACGTCACACGCGTCACACACGTCACACGCGTCACACGCGTCACACACGTCAGAGGCAGCCGGCACACGCAACCCTTCCCTTATTTACATATAAGAGCAACAATAGGAGCGAGAGCGTGGCGGAATGTTATTTTAGTGGGAAGGGAAAGATACCTTGCAGTGGCAGGACACGTCCTACACTTCTGTGAGCACAGCCACGACGGACAATTATTCATTTCATTTTTCATTCATAATTGTCTCTAGTGTGAAGACAATTAAGCTAAATTACATCTAAACTGCATCCATAAGACTTGTGTGATTTCGTGCAAATTATATCCCGTCTTCAAAAACAAACAAACAAACAAACACACAAAATGGACGCTTTGCACAAACACTTTTAAGCCTTTGTGTCTGCAATATGCAAATGATTGCCCATTAAAACATGAACCATGATGGACAGGCGGGCAGGCAGGCAGGCAGGCAGGCAGGCTGTTTTAACTATACGTGTAATTCAAGAACAAACTTGGGAAAAAAAACTCGCAGTGATTTAATCAAACTAGTTGGGACAGTCAAGCCAAACCAAACAAAGCAAAACAGAAAATAGTCCCCGCGCAATGTTCTCTGGGAAACGGAAGCACACGCCGGCTTTCCACTCCAACACACGTCATATGTGCACATATACATTTTTATTTTTTAGCAATTTCAGCGATTTGCCACACAGCTTCACGTGAACACCTGTGGATGCCATGAGCTGCAGAGCTCTCCGCACAGACGACTAACCGACCCGCCATGGCCAACACGTCAGGCCTGCAGCAGTGCAGGAGCCGTGGACCAACAAACTGCTGGACACGCACACACACACACACACACACACGCACGCACACACACGGGCGTATTAGCGCAGGTTCCCCTCATGTAAGGGCGCCGTGCAGCGCTGCAGCGCGCCGCGGGCCGCGGAGGAGCACTCCACTGGGCCGTGAGGGCAGCCATGATGAGGCAGGCTCTCCTAACGCTGCCGTGGCCTACGTGCGCAGTGCTGCGGGGAGTGGCGCAGGGCTTCAACCGTGTTGCGCCTGCACAGACCCACAGCGCACCTCGGCTTTTCCCGCAGAGCGCCTGCAGACGTCAGCAGCGTGCTCGCCGCGTCACGTCCGTGTCGCTGCGCCGTTACACAGACCACAGACAGCACAGCACGAGCGGCGGCGGGGGGTCACGTGTCCTCCATAAGGAGCCTGAATGTTTACCTTCTCGTCACGCATGTCGTCTTGTCTCCCTGACCCGGAAGGTAAACCCCCAGGCTGCAGGGCGCAAGAAGAACCCCAACTAATTAGCAGAGCTACAGCCTTGGGTTTAGGGCTCACTTCAACCTGCGTGCCCCAAATTACACGCCAGGGCAGAAAGTCATGTATTATTATTATTATTATCATCGTTATATTATCATTATCATTATTATTATTATTATCATTAAGGTGTGTGCAGATCGCTCGTTCATATAGAAATATCGAAAGACAAAACGGACAACGCTGGGTTGTGAATTTTGTTGTTTTTGTAGTTGTTGTCACCCCAGTGAATAGGTGACAACCTCCACCTCCCTTCCTCTCCTCCCTCCTCTCAACACTAGTTTCTCTTTCTCTCTCTCTCTCATACCACACACACACACACACACACACACACACACACACACCTACACATGTCCACACACCTACACATGTCCACACACCTACACATGTCCCCACGTGTACACATGTCCAGTGCAGGAAGCGCTAGCTTGAGTAGTATATGGCATCAGAGCTGCAGTAGCTGGCCGGCCATGCTCAGGTCGGTATGCAACGTGTCTCCGTCTGCTGCGCTGTCAGATGAAGACAGCTTCAACACGGGACGCTTCACTCGTGGTAAACTTTGCTGAGAAACACACGATGCATCACACCGGTCAGATGCAGGCCTGCTGTGGGCGCCATGTTAAAAATAGACCCGCTTTAATGCAAATCATGCGTTTTGGTCGACTATACGTGTGGTCTGCAGACGCAGAGGACGTCGTTATGACTTCCAAAAAAAATCACAATTAATCCCCAAGTTCATATCGCAGAGACAAACAAAACATTCACTTGCCAGTGGAGCAGCGGCTGAGCGCTGGCAGGGCGGAAGCCACCCATGCACAGCCTCAGCCCGCAGGGTCACAGGCCGCTAGCCTGCAGCTGCAGGACCAACATGTGTACCATCAAATGTATAGCAGATGTGTTCAGGGCCTACCTTAGCTTTTTGGGGACAGAGTAGTCTACTTCTATCAGCTTCCCGTGTAACTCAACTTTACCTGTGGGGGACGAGAGTGACATGGAGACATTAGCCCGGTCATGGCAGCGGAGACAAAGCGCGCACAGCGACAAGACATCCCCACACACGGCCTGCTCGGGGACCGGCCTGGAGGGAGGGAAGTCTCCCGCAACCTCACGGGGGTGGCTGGCGTTCAAACGTGCGACGCCGAAGAAGCGAGAGAGCAGCCCAACTTGAAGTCGACTACTCCGTGTGCCGCCGCCGCCGGGCGGGCGCGGCGGGCGGCGACGGGCGGCTAAAGTCCGTATGGACTCCCCCCCAGCGTCACTATGCTACACTTTGTGAGTCACATTACAGCAAATCGGCGCCAAAAGGCTGCTCGGCGTATGGCGGAGGGGAGCGGAGGGGAGCGGAGGGGCAGCCATGCTTCCCGCTCCCACCACGGCCCGGGAGCCGCGCCGACGCGAGAGGAGCCCGGCTCCCGGCCACAACGGCCGGTGGGCTTCACTTTCGGGCTCCCTGGTGTCGGCGGAGCCGCCACGGCCCGACGGAGGCGGCGGCGGCCCGGCGGCGGCGGCGGCGCGGCGGCGGGTGTCGGGGTTTCGTCAGCGCTCCGTGCGAGTGGCCTGGCGCAGCGCGGGTCGAGTCTCACCTCGTCCCCCCAGCTACCTGTTTATTAGCTCTTTCCTCCGGACCCCCGGCACCCACCTCCAAGACACCTCGTAAAAACATAGCCCGGCAGCACCGGAACACGGCCCCGACAAGTTTGTTCCGCTCACTTCGCTGCGTTCTGTTCAATAAAATCCGGATGAAAAATAAGTGAAAAATAATGATGCCTACCGAGCGGCGGCGGCGGCGGCGGCGGAGCATCCCATACATTCCGCGGCGGCGGGCGGGCGGGCGGCTCTGCGCGGACCCGCAGCATCGGAATCTCTCACTAATGACACCACCGCGACCCGTCCGCTCTGCCCGCCCGCCACGACACCCCTGCCCGGCTCCTATACACCTCATTTAGCCCGCTTTGTCGGCACCGGCACCGGCACCGGGACCGAGCTGAGCGTCAATCTCAAACTCTGGCACCGCCGGGCTCGCGGACCCAAACGCCGCGTCGCGAGCGAAATATCAACTGGTGTATGAAGTAAAAAAAAAAGCATCGATTTAATATTTCAGGTTTTCTCCCCCCCCCGTCCCCCCCCCCCGTCCCCCCGCCGGTGAGCGTTAGCGTGACCTGTCCGGCTCCGGAGTCGGTGTAGTGAATGTCTTGTCACTGCAGCAGCATCCACACAGACGGTCCCGCCGAGCCGCCGAGCCGCCGAGCGGGCGTCCGGAGCTACTCACCGGAGAGACTCTCAATAGCCTTTATGGCCCAGTTCTGGTCGGGGAAGTCTACAAAAGCATAGCCGGATTTCAGCAGGACCTGGTCGGCCACTGGCAGCTTCCTCTCGCCAAAGAGCTGCTTCAAGTCCTCGACGGTGACCGAAGGACTCAGGTTCCCAACATATAGTTTGTTCATGGTCTACAGCAAAACCTCGGTGCTGGTCTAGCAAACCTCTGGCAGGCAGGCAGGCAGGCAGGCAGGCAGGCAGGCAGGCGGTGTTCAGAGAAGTAGAAAATAATAACGCTCCTCAAGCAAAAAATAAAAAATAAAATAAAATAAAATAAAAAAACGAAATAGGGGAAAAGAAATCTGCTGGAAACAACAATCACCCCCCAGATGCAGGCTAGGCGACCCCCATGCAGCAGCAACTCTGCCCCTGGTCAAACTCTTTTAAACTGGGGCTGAAAAAAAAGTGTCGTACGACGCTGCTCCTGAGCCAGCAGGCGCCGCCTCTAAATAAAATCTCCCCTGAAAATATCAGAAAACCCAGCAGAAACCCGGCAGAAAAGCCACCCCGAAGAACAAATGTCTTTGGAGGTGCATGTGGGCCCGAGCTCTCGCGCTCTCGGTGCGGACAGAAAGTGGATCGGGGGGTTTGAAAGTGGCATGATGATCATTGGGTAAATTCGGCAAGGGCTGGGCCAGAGGAGGCAGAGGGGTTATTTCATCAAATCATAAGGGCCGTGCCTTGTGGGGCTCCGGGCTGCGGAATCAAAAGGCTACTGTCTGCTGCAAACACCGAGTCCCGTGCCGTCGTTGTCACTGTACTACTATGGATGTGGCTCTGCCCCCCCCTCCACCCCCCACCACCCCCCACGGTCCGGTCTGCCTCGCTGATTCTGGACGGAACCCTGATATAACACATGGCATGTTGGGAAGACATGGCTGGTGGCGGCTCCAGGATGACCACAGTCTCACTTCTGTGTTGGTTAATTGGCCCGACTGCGACGTTTCGTTTGGTGCCAGGCGGAGGAGGGGGGGGCGGAGGAGGAGGGGGGGTGACATTTGCCCCCTCGGCTGATCTCGGAAGTCGTCCACACAGATTAAAGGGGTGTTCGCCTTGCAGGAGGGGGAGCACCCGCACGCCGTGTCACCCATTTTGGCTTTGGACGTGTTCGTGGCACCGCAGGATGTTTCTCCTCCTCTGGGGGGGTCGGGAACGACCCGTGTCTTTCCTCCAAATCACGTGACCTCCATTGTAAGGAGAAACAAAACTAATTGAGCCTCCGGGTCCGGGCGACTGGGGGCAGACGGCTTCTGCGTGCAGCTGCACGGCGAGGGGGGGTGGGGGTGGTGGGGGGGTATAGTGATCGTCCATGATATGTGCTCTTCTAGTCGGAGGGTGGGGGTGGGGGTGGGGGTGTAGTGATCATACATGATATGTGCTCTCCTACTCCGCCTGGAAGCTAGTTGAGGGGAGGAGCCTTTCTGTGAGCAGCTTCCACACGCGACTCCCCTGCGCCCTGGTACGTTACTGCCACCCTGCTGCTGCTGAGAGCGGACTGCCCGCGGACTCCCGTCCCGGCTCCGGCTGCTTTACGTCACACGAGGGTCCGGCGCAGCCCGGTTTCCCAAACAGCCTCCCTTACCCTTCTGCTGACGGGCCACACGCACGAGTGGCCCGTCAGAACCCGCTCCGCTACGGCCCCGGTCCGGTCCGGTCGTGCCAGACTCGGCAGGTCCACATCATCTACACGTTTGGGTTAATGTGGCTCCTCACAAATGAAGGGAACAGTTGCGGCCCACACGCCCCCCGTCATCTGTTGACTCCTTCACATCCAGCCTGGACCACTGTTTTAGTCCTTTACGTGACGTCATACCGGAGTAGCCCGCTATCTGGGGGTTTAGTACTGAAATAGTTGTTTCACAAAGCTTTTTTTTTGGTCTTTTTTCTTCTGCAAGTTAATGCAACACAACACAGCGCCACCCTCCAGATGTGCTGCCATACACTATTTGATTTTTCATACCCGCTGACAGCAGGAAGTCTGGCACGTTTGGAAAGGAGGCCATGTTGAGGTCCACAGACATGAACCCCTGGCCAACCAACAGTCGTCATGCAGCGACAAAACAAAACAACAACACAAAAAACAAATTTGAATAAAACACACATAGGTCATAGCATTGTTGCACATAACGAGATTGGAAAACGAGACAAACAGGCTTCTGCAGACGCCAAGTCGTCACAGCTGCGCGTGTGTGTGGGGGGGGGGACGAGGGCCACTGCACCTTTAACTCTGCCCCAGATGTGCTGTTTCAAACACGGACTGAGCACGCGAGGGGCAGAAATAGCAGATATCTGACATAATGCAACTTCATTGATTGACTGATTGATTGATTGATTGATTGATTGATTGATTGATAATGTTCTCTGGATGTCTTCGTTTGGCTCGGTATTCAATATCCACGGTTTAACAGGATGTGAGCGCTTTGATTCTGAACCGTTAACAGTCCACATCTGTGTTTTTATCTTTACATCCCGTCTTTACAAACTCGTTCTCCCGTCACAATTTATAACGTTGCACTAAACTCTAGGTCTGTCAAACGTGGTCATTGGTGACCAGCAGGGGGCGATGTTGTCCAGTACACCGCAAGACTCGGCGTGCAGCGGCTTGAAGTGTTCAGTGGTATTTAACAATTAACCATGAGATCCTTTCATCTTCGGGCTTTTATTAATATCAGTAAATATGCATAAAGCGGTGTCGTGCTCGTGTAGCCCCCCTGAGGCGAGCCTCTGTGAGCGGCCAGAGTTGGAGACATGGCTTCGTGTCCACGGTGACGATGATGATGGTGTCCACTGGAATATGCAAACCCGTCATGTGGATCCACGAGAAGATCTACTGATGATGTGGACATTTATCTGTCATGTAGATCCACGAGAAGATCTACTGATGATGTAGACACTTATCTGTCACGTAGACCCATGAGAAGATCTACTGATGATGTGGACACTTATCCGTCATGTGGATCTATGAGAAGATCTACTGATGATGTAGACATTTACCCGTCATGTAGATCCACGAGAAGATCTACTGATGATGTGGACATTTATTTCATGTAGATCCATGAGAAGATCTACTGATGATGTGGACATTTATTTCATGTAGATCCATGAGAAGATCTACTGATGATGTAGACACTTATCCGTCATGTGGATCCATGAGAAGATCTACCGATGATGTGGACATTTATCCGTCATGTGGATCCACGAGAAGATCTACCGATGATGTGGACATTTATCCGTCATGTGGATCCATGAGAAGATCTACCGATGATGTGGACATTTACCCGTCATGTAGATCCACGAGAAGATCTACCGATGATGTAGACACTTATCCATCATGTGGATCCATGAGAAGATCTACTGATGATGTAGACACGTATCTGTCATGTGGATCCACGAGAAGATCTACTGATGATGTAGACACTTATCTGTCACGTAGACCCATGAGAAGATCTACTGATGATGTAGACACTTATCCGTCATGTGGATCCATGAGAAGATCTACTGATGATGTGGACATTTACCCGTCATGTAGATCCATGAGAAGATCTACTGATGATGTGGACATTTACCCGTCATGTGGATCCATGAGAAGATCTACTGATGATGTAGACACTTATCCGTCATGTAGATCCATGAGAAGATCTACTGATGATGTGGACATTTACCCGTCATGTAGATCCATGAGAAGATCTACTGATGATGTGGACATTTACCCGTCATGTGGATCCATGAGAAGATCTACTGATGATGTAGACACTTATCCGTCATGTAGATCCACGAGAAGATCTACCGATGAT
Organism: Lampris incognitus; assembly: GCF_029633865.1. Taxonomy (NCBI): domain Eukaryota; kingdom Metazoa; phylum Chordata; class Actinopteri; order Lampriformes; family Lampridae; genus Lampris; species Lampris incognitus. The sequence goes on from NC_079221.1 coordinate 2,003,644, forward strand.
GTGGACATTTACCCGTCATGTAGATCCACGAGAAGATCTACCGATGATGTGGACATTTACCCGTCATGTAGATCCACGAGAAGATCTACTGATGATGTAGACACTTATCCGTCATGTGGATCCATGAGAAGATCTACTGATGATGTAGACACTTATCTGTCATGTGGATCCATGAGAAAAACTGCTGATGATGTGGACATTTACCCGTCATGTAGATCCATGAGAAGATCTACTGATGATGTAGACAATGACCCATCATGTAGATCCATGAGAAGATCTACTGATGATGTAGACATTTACCCGTCATGTGGATCCATGAGAAGATCTACTGATGATGTAGACACTTATCTGTCATGTGGATCCATGAGAAGATCTACTGATGTGGACATTTACCCGTCATGTGGATCCATGAGAAGATCTACTGATGATATGGACATTTATCAGTCATGTGGATCCATGAGAAGATCTACTGATGATGTGGACATTTACCCGTCATGTAGATCCACGAGAAGATCTACCGATGATGTGGACACTTATCTGTCATGTGGATCCATGAGAAGATCTACCGATGATGTGGACATTTATCTGTCATGTGGATCCATGAGAAGATCTACTGATGATGTGGACATTTACCCGTCATGTGGATCCATGAGAAGATCTACTGATGATGTGGACATTTACCCGTCATGTGGATCCATGAGAAGATCTACTGATGATGTGGACATTTACCCGTCATGTAGATCCACGAGAAGATCTACCGATGATGTGGACACTTATCTGTCATGTGGATCCATGAGAAGATCTACCGATGATGTGGACATTTATCCGTCATGTGGATCCATGAGAAGATCTACTGATGATGTGGACACTTATCTGTCATGTGGATCCATGAGAAGATCTACTGATGATGTGGACATTTATCGTGGGGGAAGTAACACATTACAGTCGCATAGGACATATTAAAACGACTGAGTCATTTGAGAAGCACCACATAAAACCAGTTCTCTCTATATTAAGTTAAAATGATCAGTGTTTATTTATTGTTTTAAACTGTAGCTCATCTTCTGCATTGCATTTGTTGCTTTTCATGTTTTAAACGGAGTTTAACAAACTGGTGGCACAGGAGTGAGCTTTTAACTCAAATGTTGCAAAATTCGGTAAAAACATCTAATGGAGGGGTAACCATGTAACATCTGACAGACTGCCAAGGGAACTGTAAATGTACGCAACATGCCAGGATAACATGCCGGGATAAATATATATGCGCTCATTTTAGCAACAGCAGTCCTCAGAGATAAAAGTACATTTTAATCATATTCAGACTCACAAATATCCTCAAAAACAAAATTGTCATATGAACAACACATGCCTAAAGCCAATTCAGATTGGGGAAGTACAGGGATCTTGTCTAATATATATATATATATATTAAAAAAAAACTGAACTAAGAAATTACTTGGATTAATGTAAAAACAACATGACAAGGACACAAGTCATTATGTGGAAAAACATGTTCCTTTAATAACTAAACAAGATGGAGAAAAGGGAACCATTCTCACTCGAACAAAGTTTGCATAAAAAAACAAGTATGGTTTGTGTGTTCCATATACGTATAATTAAAGTTGAAATCATGTCCACCGACACAGCTTTACAGTTCACTTTGGAAAATGATTACACAAAAAGTAACATCACCTAAAAAAGATCAATCAAAAACAACCACATATCCTAATTTTCAGAACGATTTAACCATGTACATGGGTGGATGGGGGCGGAAACTTGACATTGGTGTTCAGTAACGACCTGCAGAACAAAACGCATAGTTACTCGGGGAAACTTAGCAATACAGCCAGTTGAGATTCAAAAGAACTGTTTAAAATATTTACACTCAAATTCATACTTACGGGGAGAATAAGAACGGGATCGGGAGCGGGATCTGTAAGCCCCCCCTCTGTAGTATGGTGAAGGGGATCGTCTTCTGAAACAAAGGAGAATGTAAAGTTTATACGGTTACATCAGTCCAACTGAGGTAATGTCGGTCTAATTAGCATGAGCAGGGGTTCAAACTAAAAAGAGCAGAGTAGCCATGTCACCCACACTAATCCCTCAGTTTATCAGACAGAGTGACACTGACCTGTATGATCTGTTGTAGTAGTCCCTGTCATCGTAGCGATCATAGCCACCTCTGTCATACCCACGATCATAACCACGGTCATAGTCTCGAGAATAGCGGCGTGGACCACTTGGACCACCTCCACCACTAGATTGGAACAATGATGATGCAAGATTAGACCCACGGTTTAAGGTTCTTTCATTCAAAAAGTTTTAGGAGGTTTTAACAAGTGAGAAAATTCTGTTTATCAAAAAAATAAAATCCCAGGTCACCATCCACATTTGATGATGGCATTCTTTGTGTAATTTTCAACTTTTCAGGATGATCCTGCTTTTTAATTACCAATTTTGGGGGCTCACCAAGTAATTTGAACTAAATAATAATGCTAGCCATATGCCAGATCCTCTAAGCAAACAGTATTTTGGATAGATTCCAGAGAGCGGAAAATAGTATCTTCTTAAAAAAAAAAATGTCATTGTAGTTATTTTGTCACTTTACACACACATTTTCAGAGGACTTACTACGTGGGCCTGCCCATGTAGATTCCAGGGGTCGGGGTATGAGGCCTTTTTGTGATGGAGAAGTCCACCCTGATTCTGCGACCATCCAGCTCCATGCCATTGGCTCGCTCTTTGGCCTGACAATGAACATATATACCCATTACCTTTGCAAACTGGAAAATTGGAACTCCATGTTTCATATTTGTGGAACATGAGCCAAATTACAAGTCTTGTACCTCTTTGGCATCTTCTCTGGTCTCAAAGTAGACAAAAGCAAAGCCTCGGGAACGCCTGGATTGCTGGTCATACACTATGCACACATCTGAAAGGGGGCCATACTTGGAAAAGACTTCTCTTAGATCCCTCTCTGTGGTGTACAAGCTAAGGCCAAAAACTCCCAAGCAACAGTTTGGGTCTGGATTTGCCTGCAATTTAGAACATGACAGGTGATCTATTTTTCCCACTGATTAAAAAGAAAAAGAAAAAAAAAGACAACATACTTTCAACTGCCAACAACAAAATGCTTGCTTTGTTTTCACCATTAACATTCTGGAGACCATAAACTTTTGCCAAGCTGTGTGTCTTGGGTCTCATCTTTCAACAACTATTCAATAATTGGCAATAAGAATTTCTAAAATGAAAACTAAATGACTTTAAACAAATTAGCTTCTCATCTTTAAGTTCAATCACCAAGTCACAGCACCCAAAAATCTGTTTCTTTACTGACTAGGACAAAGTACATACACGGTTGCCAATGTGCCTACGGCGGTTGGACATGGGTGAGCGGCTATGGCTGCGTCGCCGACGGTCTCCACTATAGGACCGGCTGCGAGAGCGCCGACGGTTGGACCTAGAGCGGGAACGAGAGCGACTGTAGTGCCTGCGGGAACCGCGGTGTGAATGGGACCTGCACGGAAGAAATCAGTATTAGTGCTCTTTACCCTTCTCTGCAAGTTTGGCCTTGTATCTAGTCTCATTTGGAATGGAACATATTTTGCCAAAAGTAGCTTGGCGTAAACACACACACACACACACACACACACACACACACACACTCTAATGGCAATAACTGACTTTCAAACCAAATAAATCTTTGAGGATCATTAGAGCATAAGCATGTTGGTTAACAAGACCATTGTTCTGAGTGTAACTGAATGATTTACATTCATCTCCCAACTTTGATTTATGCACCTTGACAATGCTACAAGAATCCAAACGTCTTCTACCCCGCTAGTTAGCTCTTACTCACCCAGACTTGGACCTGGAGCGAGACCGGGATTTGGAGCGGGAGTGTCTCGAGCCCTCTTTGGAGTGGGCAGCTGAATGGGCTGGAGAGCGACTGGCTGACTTCCCCGAACCCCGTGGACTCATGCTCCTTGATGCAGAGCGTGACTCCTGAGTGAACCACACACACACCAACACACTTCTTGTCAGTCAGTGAACAATGAGACAAGGTGCAATTTGCCAATTAACTACAAATTTAAGAGTTAAGAGTTAGGCCTGTGAGGATTGGCGAACAGGAGGATAATTTAGAATTGCTGAGTTAGGAAAGAATATTGCTATTTTGACTAACCATGAATGGCATGACAGAAATGTAATCAAATAAGCCTAAACACAATAGTATATGATTATAAACTTGTCAGTTTCAATTATTTATGTTTAGATTTACAATGTACTCTGGAAAAAAAACATGCACGCATTTGACAAACAGACTAGAAATTACTTAGCGCAGTGACCTCATCCCCGATTACTTCCTTAACTTCATAACTTCAAAAAAATCTTCTTTCTTCAAATGTCTTAATTCTTCTTACTTCCCCCATCTCACACATTGCCCACACTTCTTCCCTCCTCATGTTATAGCATGCATTCACAAATTCAGCTTCACACATCTGAGCTTGATATTATTCAAAATAAACTTGACAAGAGACTTCTTCCGCATTTTTCTTCTTCCAACATTAACCTTAATGGAAAAGAAAGGATGAAGAATATATGACTACAATTATAACTGCACCCTCATTCAATTTTTAATGTTACTGTAATCTCATTACATGCATGGGAACATTTCAGATCACATAATTCAGAAAATAAGGATAAAATGCTAATGTGAGTAAACTTTATTTACAAATGCAGGAAAAATCAAACAGAACTTACATTTTTTTCCAATTCATTTTGGTTAAAAAGCAATTGAAAGTATGTCATTAGATTTGAAGCTGAAGGCCTCCATTAGTCTTGACTGACACAAGCGGCTGTTACCTGAGGAATTCGTCTGGCTTCCAATCGTAAGAAAATAACACTTCACTCTAAAATATAACATTGCATTTAAAGACAGCTAAAATAAAAATCTACATCTCAACGCATGATAGGATTCTGCAAGCTAATAAGCAAATCTTTAAGGACTTAGGAGGTGCCTTGTGACAACTGTCTGCATCGGGCCTCGTCTCTCCGCTCCGAGTAAAGGACGATCACAGCGGCTCGCTTGCTAGTTCACCTCACGCTAACATTAGCTAACGTCATTGAGTTGTGCCATCAATAACTCAATGTCTGCAGCCCCTTACTTTATCATGTACATCTGCAACAGGCACCATCAACAGATTAGTTTCTACTTTATAAGTTGGGTAATAAAAGCACTCAGATAAAAATGTAAATTAGCGAAGCGGTTCGTTCATTTTAATGAATAGACGGACGCTTTGGCCTTAGCTATGACGGTAACAAGCTAGCGGGCATTGCAACCAACGCTAGCTAGTTAAACGTGCAATCCCTGGCACTGGTGCCGGGCAACAGACAGCTTAACTGGTTTCTTTACTACGACTCGACATACTTAAACTGGCCGAGGCTAAATCTAACGTGAGCTAACTGGCGGTTCCAGCCTGAGCTGCTAGCTAGCCGGCTAACAAAAAGCTAAACCCAGCGGACGGAGCGTGGGAGCGCGCCTGGCTTAATTCAAACGGACAAAGAAAACTCGGCTGGACTGTGAAACCATAAGACGCCTCTGCTGAGTTCATACGTACCCGCTCGCCGTAACCTTTTTCGTTATCGCTCATGTCGTGTGACAATTAAATAAAGAAAACCGCTAACTTATATACGTTAGATAACCCGCTAACCAGCTAAGGCCCGACGACGTCCCGACAACGCGCAGCACGCGCCTGCACTAGAGCTTCCACCGCTTCGTCTTCTTCACTTTCTTTTTTGTCGTCGTTTTCTTCTTCGTTGTCGTCGTTTGCTGCTTCTTCGTTTTCTTCTTCTTCCGCTTCTTGCTCTTCTTCTTGTATCATGGTGCCTGGCATCAACCTTATCGGCGCATTACTGCCATCTTCTGCTCCGGAATGTGGATCAGACAATACGTTGAAATCCCTTCAAACACACGCTAGGGTGACCATACGTCCCGTTTCTCAGCCACTTCCAGGTGTCCCGACTTATTCTCACAAAGGGCCCTAAACGTCCCGTATTGACGTGCCCGGTGATTGGCATGGTTATTCTGTATGTGTGTTAGCAGCGTATACGCCCATTTCACGCCGCGGCCATCTTGGATTTTTAAAAACCAAGTGGTGGGGACTTGGCCACGCCCCCTTCTTACTCAATCGGAAATCAATGCAACCTGGGCAGAGACCGAAGAGGACTGTGCAGACACCGGCCATGGTGAGAGGAGTTGAGTTGGAGCCCGTTGCAGCTATACAGTATGAGGAAGTAACTGGACACTCGGTCTCCACTTGCGGTTTCGCCATCAACCCCAGCGCCCCACATTTGGGTGCCTCCCCTGACCGAAAGGTGGTGGATGACTCCGGTCAGCTTCAGGGACTGCTGGAAATCACGTGTCCTGATGTGGACAGCTTTGTGGAGTGCAAGCACCTTTCTCCAAGACCAGATGGATCTTTTGCTCTCAAACACAGCCATGGCTACTACATCAGATGATGGGACAAATGGGAATCACAGGGATGATGTGGTGGGACTTTTCTGTGAAGTGTCGAGATGACTACCACCTGGAGCGGAGCTATTGTGATGCGGAGGAATGGGAGAATATGAAAACTAAGCTGGATCTTTTCTTCTTCGAGTACTTTCTGCCTCTCCTGTGCCAGTGAGGAGAGACACACACACACTGGGCTGTATTCAAAGAAGCTGTTTAATCACAATAAAATAAAAAATAAGATACATTTCATTTTTATACTGTACATTCAATATTTATACATTAGATTGTCCCATCTACAATATTTTCATTCTTTGTCCTTTAACTTTAACAAAACTGTTGGTTCATTTTAAACTAAAATATGTTGGGTCAACTGTCATTCTGTTGTACCAATAAACTGGAACTGGCTACCAACTCAAATCACCAATTGTTTACTAAACTAAGATAGTGATTGCTCATCTCAAGGTGTGGGCTAAAAAATGGGACTGTACTGAAATGAAGTTAAATATGTTTCAATCTATCTAAGGTCTGTGTGCACTTTTTTCTTGTCAGCTGAATTTAACAAAGGTTTAAAACAGTGGTCCCTGAAAATTTGTTAGGAGAGCACACACAGTCCCCAGTTGGTTGACTGTTCCACTTAGTGAAAGGGGTATGACTCCATCAAAAATGTGGTACTCCTTTATGCGTCTTATTGACCGTTCGACGTGTATTCTCAAGCCAGCAATACTCTGTGTGTCTGTGAGCTCATCACAGCTTAACTGTCCACTTGGGCCTAAAAATGCAGGGATGACAAGTTTTACATCTATTTCATCGAGCAGGTCTTTGATAAGGAAGCCCTTATCGGCCATGACCTCATCACCTGACCTCTTAGTTATCTCCTTATCAGCAATACATCCTGTGTATAGATTACTTACCAGGCTAACTGACCCTGAGGGAGTGATCCCAATTAGGGATTTCAGTGTAGTGTTACTTTTATAATGGGAGTATGTCATGGTGTTCAAAACCTTCCAACTAGCTGTCTCGATGCGGATCTCTGTGCAGTCTAGTATCACTCTTGTGTTTGGGTAGAATTCCCTGAATACTGGTGGCATTAGCTCGTCTACTGCTCCTCTACTAGGCCATATTGGGAGGGTCCCTAACATAAAGAGCAAATAGTTGGCCCACGTCGTACAGTTCCTGCTGACTGTGGCCGGCGACACATTGAATCGTACAGATAAATCCAGAGCAAAAAAGCCCTGCCTCACCCGGCACAAGAACAGGAAAAACTGATCAATCAGTAATAATAATAATAGTAGTAATAATAGATAAATGCTCTGCATGGAAGCCAGACACAGAAATGGGTTCTAGGTTATGGCTGTTCCTTTGCATTTGAGTCCATCGCACCATGGACTCTGCAGTAGGCTGTAAAGCTAGGAAGAGGGTTTTGAGGGTGTGGTAATCCTTAAAACCAGTGTAAAACCTGATCAGATTGGGCCCACACTGGAAGCGTTCTAGACCAAAACGTTCACTTTTCAGCTTTTTATTTTCGTCCTCCAGGAAAGCGATGCGTTTCTTTACTGCGTCAAGCTGGTCTTCCACAGAAAGGGGCTTCACGTCGTAGTCATGATCAGGTAGAGTCGCCCAAACCTCACTGGACAAATGAGGATATGTCATACTTGTTGGAAGCAATATAAATCCACACATTTTCCTGTTATCAAGATGATGTGTCAGAACAGAGCTATCCACTATTGAAAGATTAGTGAATATATATATACATATATATATATATACAGATTTATCTCTTTCCCTTCTTTGATAGGAGTTGCAGGATGGTACACAGCAGTACGAAGTAAAAAGGAGGCGTGGCTAAATTCCCACCGCTTGTTTTTTTTACTCCAAGAAATGGGCGTATAATACCCGCTACAACCACCAAACGCTTTAGAACAGCCAGGTGTAATACCCGCTACAACCACCAAACGCTTTAGAACAGCCAGGTGTAATACCCGCTACAACCACCAAACGCTTTAGAACAGCCAGGTGTAATACCCGCTACAACCACCAAACGCTTTAGAACAGCCAGGTGTAATACCCGCTACAACCACCAAACGCTTTAGAACAGCCAGGTGTAATACCCGCTACAACCACCAAACGCTTTAGAACAGCCAGGTGTAATACCCGCTACAACCACCAAACGCTTTAGAACAGCCAGGTGTAATACCCGCTACAACCACCAACGCTTTAGAACAGCCAGGTGTAATACCCGCTACAACCACCAAATGTGTCCGTCCCACCTCGCGATGCCGTCGCTCTAAGCAACAACGGCCACGCGGATGCAGCATCGGAGGTTGCAGCAGTGTAAAAAAAAAAAAAAAAAGCAGTGTAGCGGACGTCACAGCAGTGTAGCGTGACGTCACAGCAGTGTAGCGCGACGTCACAGCAGTGTAGCGGACGTCACAGCAGTGTAGCGTGACGTCACAGCAGTGTAGCGGACGTCACAGCAGCGAGCATGTGTGTTGAGCGAAGGTCTTCAGAGACAGTTCACCTCCTCAGGAGCGACTCCTCCTCAGCAGCAGCGGAGAAGAGTAAGGCGTTTGCCAAACGCGTGGGGCTCGTTTTTCGATTGCTCGCGGAGGACGTACGGCTGTCACTCAACATCTAAAAAGCATCATCGTGTTTCGTGTTTCTGCCGCGGAGCCGCCGACAGACTGTGTGCTTGCTGGGTGGCAGCAGCGAGTGAGAGGAGGGTGAGGAAGGGTGAGGGAGGCTGAGGGAGGGTGAGGGAGGGTGAGAGGAGGGGTGAGGGAGGGTGAGGGAGGGTGAGAGGAGGGGTGAGGGAGGGTGAGGGAGGATGAGAGGAGGGGTGAGGGAGGGTGAGGGAGGGTGAGAGGAGGGGTGAGGGAGGGTGAGGGAGGATGAGAGGAGGGTGAGAGGAGGGTGAGGGAGGGTGAGAGGAGGGTGAGAGGAAGGTGAGGGAGGGTGAGGGAGGGTGAGAGGAGGCTGAGGGAGGGTGAGGGAGGGTGAGAGGAGGCTGAGGGAGGGTGAGGGAGGGTGAGAGGAGGGTGAGGGAGGGTGAGAGGAGGGTGAGAGGAAGGTGAGGGAGGGTGAGAGGAGGCTGAGGGAGGCTGAGGGAGGGTGAGAGGAGGCTGAGGGAGGGTGAGAGGAGGCTGAGGGAGGGTGAGGGAGGGTGAGAGGAGGCTGAGGGAGGCTGAGGGAGGGTGAGAGGAGGCTGAGGGAGGGTGAGGGAGGCTGAGGGAGGGTGAGGGAGGGTGAGGGAGGGTGAGAGGAGGCTGAGGGAGGGTGAGGGAGGGTGAGAGGAGGGTGAGAGGAGGCTGAGGGAGGGTGAGGGAGGGTGAGAGGGGGCTGAGGGAGGGTGAGGGAGGGTGAGAGGAGGGTGAGGGAGGGTGAGGGAGGGTGAGAGGAGGGTGAGGGAGGGTGAGAGGAGGGTGAGAGGAAGGTGAGGGAGGGTGAGAGGAGGCTGAGGGAGGCTGAGGGAGGGTGAGAGGAGGCTGAGGGAGGGTGAGAGGGGGTGAGGGAGGGTGAGGGAGGGTGACCCTCATCAGCGCGTCAGTCGCTGTTGGAGCGGGTTCGCAGCTGTAATGAAAAGGGCAGTAAACGCTCCTGTGTGAACCTGTCTCACCTCCTCTCAGTCCGGACACCCAGGGAGTTAAGGATGCTGTCATGCTGACAGTGCTGGATGCTGCTCTACAGCCTGTTGAACGTTAGCAAGACTTTAATGCCGGTGTTGGACGAAGAAGGAAGAGCTACATGAATCTGGGGTTAATATTGTGGGAATTGTAGTAGCCGCTATGTGTTGTAAATGGATTAGAGTTGGATACGTTATTTTTGATATATGTCCCGTAATCAGCCTCTGGCAATATGGTCACCCTAATACACACACACACACACACACACACACACACACACACACACACACACACACACACACACACACACACACCCTAAACGACATTTTATCCTCATGCTTTACAACCTATAAAATCCATATCACCCACCCTAGCACCATCAAAGACGGTTGAATCAGTTCATCTGGACTCAACGTTTATTGACAGATACGTCTCATCATCAACTAAGTGACCTCTTCAGTCTCACCTGACTGCAGGTGTCCCCACCCTTATAAACAATACAGTGACTGCAGGTGTCCCCACCCTTATAAACAATACAGTGGCTGCAGGTGTCCCCACCCTTATAAACAATACAGTGACTGCAGGTGTCCCCACCCTTATAAACAATACAGTGACTGCAGGTGTCCCCACCCTTATAAACAATACAGTGACTGCAGGTGTCCCCACCCTTATAAACAATACAGTGACTGCAGGTGTCCCCACCCTTATAAACAATACAGTGACTGCAGGTACCCCCACCCTTATAAACAATACAGTGACTGCAGGTGTCCCCACCCTTATAAACAATACAGTGACTGCAGGTGTCCCCACCCTTATAAACAATACAGTGACTGCAGGTGTCCCCACCCTTATAAACAATACAGTGACTGCAGGTACCCCCACCCTTATAAACAATACAGTGACTGCAGGTGTCCCCACCCTTATAAACAATACAGTGACTGCAGGTGTCCCCACCCTTATAAACAATACAGTGACTGCAGGTACCCCCACCCTTATAAACAATACAGTGACTGCAGGTGTCCCCACCCTTATAAACGATACAGTTGCATAACAACCCAAACCAACAACCAGTTCCATATGCAAATATGGGCCCATTAACTACAGTTTCAACGGCCATGTGTACTATTCACAGAGGATTTGGAAATGTTACAATCACAGCATCATGATATGGTGACAGAGGTTCTCTTAGCCTCGTTGGTTTGGGTCGTTATGCCTCTGTATTGTTTATAAGGGTGGGGACACCTGCAGTCAGGTGAGACTGAAGAAGTCACCTGGATGATGATGAAACGTATGTGTCACTAAACGTTGTGTCCAGATGAACTGATTCAACCTTCTTTGATTTTCTTACCTCGATTATTGAGCATGCATAGAGACCACCCTAGCACCCTTTCCCTGCTTATCCATCATATCCTATAAAAACCCCTGTATCCATTAAGAAATCTAAAAGTATTCTGATCTGTGCTCATGCTCAGTAAACCTTTTAATGTGACTTCCTGCACCCCTAATTCCCTCAGATTATTCCTCTTCATCTCTCTCTGTGTCCCACACTCCCTACAACTCAGAACTATATGTGCTCCACTGACTTCTGTTCCTGACATCCCTCACAAGAGCCTGTCTTGGGTTTCCCTAACATCACAGAATATTGAGAGAAACGTTTCATCACTCATCTAAGTGACCTCTTCAGTCTTCAGGAGGCAGTACTATAGGCAGAAGCATGGGTGGGCTATGGGTTCCCAGTTTCACCTATGGTTGCCGACTTGTATATCGGGGAAGTGGAAGAGGGCTCTGATGTCCTATCCAGGGACACCACCTAGCCATTGGTTCAGATTTGTGGACAGATTTGTGGATGACACCTGAACTCTGTAGACAACCACATCAAGTTCACCAGGGAGGATGTGAAAAATTACAGGTTGGCCTTCTTACACTGTGAAATTACAATTGATGATGGGGGACATTTGTTTGTCAATGTTTACCGTAAAACAGCACATACTGATGAGTACTTAAGGTCTGACTCTCATCATCCACTGGAGCACAAACTAGGAGTCATCAGGACACTGGACCACTCCATCAAACTGGGCACATTTGGGTCAAGTGCAGGTTAACCTGCCCTGTCTTTGCTGCCACAGGCTACACCCAACAGGGGAAACTGCAAGTCACCACAGAATCGCTGCAGATTTAGGTGGAATATGATGGACAGTAACACCAAGAAAAGGAAATGCAGCTACAACAAAGACTGGGAAACAACTTATGACTGGTTGAATTCCTAGAGAGGTTTTAGCTAAATTTGCCAAAGTTATTTTTCAGTTTAACACAGGGTGGGGGATACAACATGAAGTGACACGGGACATGTGAGTCTCACAGGAAACGTGCGACTCAAAAAGAGATGTGCCGATCTATGGACTCATACCTACTGAACCCAAAGATGATTGGCAGACAGATAAGGTAACAGCAGCGGACATAACTAGTGTTCACCACACTGTGCAGCACTCCCACTCATACAGCTCAGCAGACTGGCAGTAAGCTGGCACCGCTCATTTTTCCAGACTCGGACATGCAACAAAAAATGTCACGTTGTCGTACAAAAGTAAGTTCCTTGATCGAAATATATTACTTTTCTTTTTTGGATATACTACTCTGGGCTCACCCTTAATGTTATATACCCTTTTTTAAGCACCAGTAGTATACTTGAAAGAAGGGAAACCATGACTTGAATCCCATGTCAGCAACCTGTCTGTTGTGCTTTATTGTACACACTTTAGTCAGATTCAGTGTCGGTGAGAAGAAACAGTGTACTTTTAACAGTTATTGGGATAGAAAAAGGGAATACGTGGCTGCAAGCAGACTATCGCATAAGACCATAAGAACTGTGAGACTTCCTTTTATGCTTACTGTATTTACTGAGCATGGGAGTTGGGGAAGTTGCATTAAATAATATATATACTTAAGTCCTCCACATGCTGAAGGCCTAACCTGTAACCTGCGTAGTCTATTGTGTGCTACTGAATCAACCAGAGGGCATGCGTAGAGATGCTTTACAAGCTAAGGGGCAGAATAGAAATCTTTATTTTTTAATTTAGATAGGCATTATATCAAGATTTTGGACTACCTCTCAGCATTGGTAACGTGTCCCGCATTGTCCCACACAGACATACCCTTTGTCCCACATTTGGTTTGTTGGGATCTGGTCACCCTACCGAGCTGACAGCGTCCCCACCAACACAGCAGCCAGGGAAGGGGAGAAGTCCCACATTAAACAGGCCCTGGTTAAGTGTGGTTATCCCAACTGGGCGTTTGTCAAAGCCAGGAAGATCCCAAACAGTGCAGCAGCTGATCGAAGAGAGGAGAAGGACAACAGCTGTCTTATTAAGTGTAAACCAGCTGTGATTCTGTGTGTGGTGGGAGTGTCGGAACAGTTGAGATGCGTATTTTCCAAACACCGCGTCTCGGTTGCTTTCAAACCCCAAAACGCTGCACCAGAAGTTGGTCCATCCCAAGGATCAGGTCCCCCAGCACAAACAGCAATATAGTGTAGCTGTTAAGTGCCGGGAGGATTGCCGTGACTTGTACATCAGGGAAACTAAAGAGATGCTGGCCAAGAGGATGGCACAACACAGGAGAGCTACCACGTCAGGCCAGGACTCCACAGTCTGCACCATCCACAGGCCAGGACTCAACAGTCTACACCATCTACAGGCCAGGACTCCACAGTCTACACCATCTACAGGCCAGGACTCCACAGTCTACACCATCTACAGACCAGGACTCCACAATCTACACCATCTACAGACCAGGACTCCACAATCTACACCATCCACAGGCCAGGACTCCACAGTCTACACCCATCTACAGACCAGGACTCCATAATCTACACCATCTACAGACCAGGACTCCACAGTCTACACCATCTACAGACCAGGACTCCACAATCTACACCATCTACAGACCAGGACTCCACAGTCTACTCCATCCACAGGCCAGGACTCCACAGTCTACACCCATCTACAGACCAGAACTCCAGAGTCTACACCATCCACAGGCCAGGACTCCACAGTCTACACCATCTACAGGCCAGGACTTCACAGTCTACACCATCTATAGGCCAGAACTCCAGAGTCTACACCATCTACAGGCCAGGACTCCACAGTCTACACCATCTACAGGCCAGGACTCCACAGTCTACACCATCTATAGGTCAGAACTCCACAGTCTACACCATCTACAGACCAGGACTCCACAGTCTACACCATCTATAGGCCAGAACTCCAGAGTCTACACCATCTACAGGCCAGGACTCCAGAGTCTACACCATCTACAGACCAGGACTCCACAGTCTACACCACCTACAAGCCAGTGGCCACTCTTTCAGGGATGAGGATGTGCACATTCTTGATAGGGAGGAAGGCTGGTTTGAACGGGGAGTCAAAGAGGCCGTCTATGTGCAGAGGGAACAACCATCCCTGAACTGAGGGGGGAAGAGTACATCAGTCACCATCTTACAATGCTGTGATTGCAGCCATTCCCCAACCCTCTGTGAATAGTACACATGGCCATTGTAATTCTAGTTAATGGTCACACCCATATTTGCATATGAAACTGATTGTTGTTTTCATTCGTTATGCCACTGTATTGTTTATAAGGGTGGGGACACCTGCAGTCGGTGGAGACTGAAGAGGTCACTTATGTCCCATTACCGTAACAGAACCCCTCAGCGTAGCTAGTCTGTATTGATTCTGGTACCGCTCCAGTTTTTTTGGAACCTCGGCAAAGGTGGTACCAGAAAAGTGGTAGCAGTTACCATGATGCCGGTACTTTCCAGTAATGGAAAACGAAAAAGTGGAGTCGAGTTGAGCCGGTGCCATGTAGTGGAAAAGGGGCATTAGACGAGTGACGAAACGTTTCTCTCAATAAACATTGTGTCCAGATGAACTGATCCCACTTTCTTTGTTTGACTCTCTATTTCCTTTCTTTAAAGCCCTCTTTGCCAACTCATCCACCCTCTCATTCCCCCCTTACCCCTACATGTGCTGGAACCCACAGAAATGTTACCTGACCTCCCTGATTTGCTATTCTCGTGACTTACTGCGGGACTTCATATAGTGCATCTTGATGGCTGTTTGAATGAGAAGACCTTAAACTTGCTGAGGATGAATCTGAGCAGACAAACACCTCATCTGGTCTCGTTTCTTCCACCCATCGTAGTGCAACCAACACTCCCGACATCTCCACTGTGTAACAATGTCTTGTCATTCCTGTCACAGGTTTCTTAGCACCAGCTTCATAAACCTGTGTAAAATCGCTACACTCTTTCCATTACATGATAGTTGGACGCACTTACCTAATCAGGTTGATCTTTTTCTCCCCTCTTTACCTCTAACAAATACCAGTCTGTATCAGGCCACACAAGCTTCCATGGAGCCACCAGCGGATAAACTACTAAAGGGCTTATCCCCAGATCAAACACTCCAAATCCTTTACCATGTCATTCCCTACCCGACCAAAGGGATCCCTCTCACACCTCCCATTCACCCAGCACTCCTGCAGCACTCCTTCTGTAGGGGGAGGATTATTGTGTCCCTGCAAGTTAGCCCAGTTGTTTGCCATCAGTTGCATCTTTCCTGATTCCAACGGCCTTCCTACCATATCTACCTGCAGGGCAGGTGCTGGCGATGTTTTCAAAACCCCACCGCACGCTCTCTGCCTGTGGCTGAATCCACACCGTGTCCTTACAAGAGGGCTGGCTGCTGACGCATACGCCGCCCTGCCGTCATCCAGTACAGATCTCCTCCAGGCCACAGACCTTCTCTTCCGTGATGAGCAACTTGCTCCCCGTTCCCTACCGGTCAAACATCTCGTCACTTTATTACTTTTTTGCATTTTCCTGATATGTCTGCCCATGTTAACCGCGAATCAAGAAGAACCCCCAAATTAAATGTTTGAAGCAAGTCAAGCCAAACTTTATTTAAACAGGACATTTCATACGCGAGGCAACACAATGTGCTTTACATATAATGACAATACAATTGCAACTTAACCATAAAATTGCAAATGCAGGAAATAAATATGCATATCAGCAGGTGTTAGTGCAGAATATACAAATACCAAAAATATACAGAACAAACACACACGCCTGGACGGTCCTTTTCCTCTTTAGCCCAGAGGACACGACGTCCATGATTTCCAAAAACAATGTGAAATGTGGACTCGTCAGACCACAGCACACTTGTCCACTTGGCGTCAGTCCATCTCAGATGAGCTCGGCCCAGAGAAGCCGGTGGCGTTTCTGGGTGGTGTTGATATCTGGCTTTGGCTTTGCATGGTAGAGATGAAGATGATAAGATTTTCACTGGGAGTGATGAAGAAGGACAGGATTAGGAACGAGTATATTAGAGGGACAGCTCAGGTTGGATGGTCTGGAGACAAACCAACAAAAATCATGGGTAACTTGCACATCTGTGAAGGCAGCATTAATGCTGAAAGGTACACACAGGTTTTGGAGCAACATGTGCTGCCATCCAAGCGACGTCTTTTTCAGGGACGTCCCTGCTTATTTCAGCAAGACAATGCCAAGCCACATTCTGCACGTGTCCCACCAGCGGGGCTTCGTAGTAAAAGAGTGCGGGTACTGGACTGGCCTCTGCATCTTCCTCTGTCCCACCAGCCACCTGCATGTCCTCCCTCACCACCTCCATAAACCTCCTCTTTGGCCTTCCTCTTCTCCTCTTCCCTGGCAGCTCCATATTCAGCATCCTTCTCCCAGTATACCCAGCATCTCTCCTCCACACATGTCCAAACCATCTCAATCTTGTCTCTCTTGCTTTGTCTCCAAACCGTCCAACCTGAGCTGTCCCTCTAATATACTCGTTCCTAATCCTGTCCTTCTTCATCACTCCCAGTGAAAATCTTATCATCTTCATCTCTGCCACCTCCAGCTCCACCTCCTGTCTTTTCATCAGTGCCACTGTCTCCAAACCATATAACATAGCTGGTCTCACCACCATCTTGTAAACCTTCCCTTTAACTCTTGCTGGTACCCTTCTGTCACACATCACTCCTGACACTCTTCTCCACCCACTCCACCCTGCCTGCACTCTCTCCTCCACCTCTCTCCTGCACTCCCCATTACTTTGGACAGTTGACTCCAAGTATTTAAACTCATCCACCTTCGTACCTCCACTCCTTGCATCCTGACCATTCCACTGTCCTCCCTCTCATTCACTCATATGTATTCCGTCTTGCTCCTTCTGACTTTCATTCCTCTTCTCTCCAGTGCATACCTCCACCTCTCCAGGCTCTCCTCCACCTCCACCTGCACCCTGCTCTCACTACACGTCACAATGTCATTCAGCCACAAACATCATAGTCCACAGACACTCCTGCCTGATCTCGTCCGTCAACCTGTCCATCACCATTGCACACAAGAAAGAGCTAAGAGCCGATCCTTGATGTAATCCCACCTCCACCTTGAACCCATCTGTCATTCCAACCACACACCTCACCACTGTCTCACTTCCCTCATACATATCCTGCACCACTCCTACATACTTCTCTGCCACTCCCGACTTCCTCATACAATACCACACCTCCTCTCTCGGCACCCTGTCATAAGCTTTCTCTAAATCTACAAAGACACAATGTAACTCCTTCTGGCCTTCTCTATACTTCTCCATCAACATTCTCAAAGCAAACATCACATCTGTGGTGCTCTTTCCTGGCATGAAACCACACTGCTGCTGCTGATCATCACCTCTCCTCCTCTTAACCTAGCTTCTATTACTCTTTCCCATATCTTCATGCTGTGGCTGATCAACTTTATACCTCTGTAGTTGTTACAGTTCTGCACATCACCCTTGTTCTTGAATATTATTATTATTATTATTATTATTATATATAATATTGATCCACATTTTGCTCTGAAATGTAGTAGTAGATTTTGATCTGAAATATGCGGATCAATATTTTTCAATAAACAAAATAATTACCGACATATTTACATTACTTGCATAATAAAGAGCAGTTATACTGTACCACAAAAGAAGAAACAATGATAAATTCTCTCAGATACCTACCTGAGTATTTCCTCTTCAGCCTCACCTTTTCCTCATGCACATCAGTTGAATTCTGCACTCAAAAGGTGAATGTTAATATATGTTGTTTGCAACCAGAGCAAGACACAAACAAGGCACCACACGAGAGACCTTGTCTTGTCACTGACCTTGACAGGTAGGGAGCATGAAGGGGTCATGATTCCACATAAGACCAACAGCAGGATCCTGCTAGAAGGCGTTGCTTTGTGCTCAGGCTGCTGTTGAGGGTTTCTGCACCCTGTCTTCTTACCACAGCTCAGCTGCCAGGTAAACTTCCTCTCCACCAGCTCTATATACCCACCTCTGCTCCTGCGCTCTGTACCGACTGGGCACATGCTCTGCAGTGAACCACGATTAACAGCCCTTATCATCCAATGTATGCAATTCAAAATAACCCCATCGCTGATCCAGAACAGGTGGCCCCAATGCCGACCTCTGGTTATGCCCTGTACTTTACCGCAGGCAAGCTTCAGCACTTTCAGGGTGGGACACTTAAAAAAGTGTTTTACTCTCAGTTGTACTACACCTCAGCAGTTGCTATCCAGAGAATGACTGTCCGCCCAGTGTCACGGACCCATCAATTTGTGTCTGACTGAACCAGCAACCGGTCATCGTGTTACAAACTACCACTCCTGACAGCAATCCTACAGGTAAATATCTACAACACTCATCTTTTCCAATTCCAAATGTTATTTCCCTTCAAATGAAGGGGCCAGTTTCAAATGTCGTCTCCTAGATATGTAAAGGACTGAGAAATACTGGCATAATGAAAGCTATTACATATCTGGGTTGAGAGGGTTTACTGATATGGTGTATTATACGATTACTGGTTGCCCCGTTAATTAAGTCATCTTGGTGAATCTGAGTAACTACTTTGTCTCTCGACCGTCTTCTGTGTTTGCTGCAGAAGAAACACAGATTTATCTGCTCAATGAAACTTTATCGAGCGGTCTTTCCAAACAAATCAAATTGGCCTAGCACAGTTGATGTGCTCTGGATGAAGTCTTTTGTCAGTGCTCTGTGTGTGGCTTGACTTGTGTCATGCTTACAAACGCTGCCGGAGCCCCAACATTTTGGTTTTTGGTTTTGTTTTGTTTTTGTTTTGTTTTTGGTTTTTGCACAACCAAAGCTTATTTTGCTGTAAAATCCCAACTATCTTGTATTTCTGTGGTTTCCATGTTTTCCCCCTCAGGATCCTCAAACTTAAATAATGCACACCCCTTAACCCTCACTCCGAAGCCTTTGGAGCCCACCTCAAAAGTGAGGACCACGCTACACTTGAATATTCAGTTTATGCATTAACACGGGCAAAAAAAACCTTGAAATTGTTTTGATTGAAACGATTTGATGTGAATATGATTTGACACCAGTTTATTATCATTTTCAGCAGTTTCAGGTTGTCCCGTTGTCCTTGTAGTCACCTGAGAGAAAGAAACCAAACAGGAACAAGCAGGTAAGAGTGAGACTGACATCTCTAGTATGAGAAGCCTCTTTATGGTGATACTTTGTGCAACGCCATGTCAGTCGTCATCATCATGTTGTCAGTTCTCAGAGCATCTGTGATGTTGGATACCTACTGCACTTGTAAAGTCTGTTGATTTTCAGCGGGTCAGTAATGCTAGGAGTGGATGCCTTGCCCAGCTGAATGTTTCTGTTCTTAGGAACAATGGTTGGCTGCCCATCCTTGGAATAGGCATACCTAAGAATATAAGTCAAAATATTAGCATGCTTGAGTTAAATTAAGCAAGAATTTTGCAAAAAAAACCAGCTGAACTTCACGTTGGTGCTACTGCAAATAAAGAAAATAAAAAAATACGGCATGCACAAACAGACAAATGGAATTGTGAGAAACAGTAAGACAAATGTACTCAGCACGAGACCTGTTTTCAATACGTCATTCTGCTTGCCACACAAGGCCGGTTTTACCACCTTACAAGGTAATAATAATTCAGTGACGGGAAGCTAACGTTCCTCTTACTTACATTCCAAAGTGCATGATTGAGCCGTAGTCGTAGGGCAAATCCAGAGTGTCGGCCCTGAATTTTTCAAAGTTCCTCAAACGATCTGTTGGAATTAGACCAGTGCAGTAATTATCGTATTGTTCAACATCTGGAAAAGAAATTTCCTTTCAAAGAGAGTGGGGGCCGTTTATCCCTTTCTACCCCGGTTGATAATTACCCCGCCAAATGTTTTGCCTCATGATGGTGACATAATTAGCCCGGTCCGCCCGGGACTGCTCGTGCACAAAGCCCAGCGCATGCATGAGCTCATGGGAAGTCACTCCCGTCCAGATGCAGTGTGGGGACGCAAGGGATACGGTCTGTCTCCCACCACGCAAGCCAAGGTAGGACCAACACCTAAATGAAGACATCAACACAGAACGTACCACGTCAGCAGTTTCCATGAGTGACGCCACCTCACTGCCGTAGCAGCAAAACAAATGTTCTAGTATAATGATCTGGAACGATATCTTATGAGTAAATGGTGATTTTTTTCCCCCAAAACTTCAATTCCGTTGTATGCGTTGTTGGGAGGAAAAGCTATCTGATATTCATTACTCTGTATCTGAAGTATACATGGAAATAACATTCCACGCTCCTCCATGCCAGCAAAGTTATGCTTTTAGAATAAAGGATAAGTCCGAACCCTTCCAGTGCGGCCTCTCACCCGGACTTTGGCTGGATGTCAGTGTAGTCCCTCTGATGGGTCCACTGAACAAAACGAACACAGGTATCCTCTTCTATGTTCTCCATCCCTTCCTTCATCACTTTCTTCTCCTTGTCAGCTTTTCAATGGTGGAGAGACAGAGTGGGCAGGGGGAGACACGATAAATGGTCTTTATAGGCATCCTTTTGACTGAAGCAAGGAGCTGAACCTCAAGGATGGAAAAACACTAGACTTACTGTACTCAGGGGACAGTCGATATGCAATGTAGACATGTCCATCAACCGACTCGGACCACAGACAGCTCCTTGCAAAGCAGGCTTCTGTGCGTCTTCCAGTTGAAACAGCTATGGTCGCCCTCTCTGAGACTGGTGGTGCTATCTGTGATTCGGGTAGCTGAGGCAGGGAGCAAAGTTACATAGTGGATGGCGGACCCTTGATTCTCAACTGAGCTGCAGAATCAGATGACTTGGAATTAAATGCAAGCTGCTCACCTTGGATCTCATTGGCTTTAATGATTTCGTCCATCGTTGTCGTGTAACTCTGCTCAGCCTGCTCAGCTTGGGAAAAAAAACCCATTTGATTTCAGGGCTTCAGTTTCAACAATTACAGAGCTGTGTTTTGATATTTGACTATTTGTCGCACTGGATATTCATAAAATATGCTTTGCATTCCATGTAGTTGCAAACTGCAGTTACCTGGATAACCCCTGGGCTGATATCCTCGGGGGCTCCTTTTTGGATTGTGTCCATAATTCTGCACAAAAGAAAGAAAGAAAAGACAGTGATAAGATAAGAGTTTTGGCTTTATCTAAAACAGTTCTAAGCCCATGCATATGTACCTGTGCATGTGTGGAAAAACACTTGCAGCAGCAGCAGCAGTAGGTTGCAGCAGCAGGTTGCAGCAGCAGCAGCAGGTCGCAGCAGCAGCAGCAGCAGCAGGTCGCAGCAGCAGCAGCAGGTCGCAGCAGCAGCAGGTCGCAGCTGCAGGTCGCAGCAGCAGCAGGTCGCAGCAGCAGCAGCAGCAGCAGCAGTAGGTTGCAGCATCAGGTTGCAGCAGCAGCAGTAGGTTGCATCAGCAGCAGGTCGCAGCAGCAGGTTGCAGCAGCAGCAGCAGCAGGTCGCAGCAGCAGGTCGCAGCTGCAGGTCGCAGCAGCAGCAGCAGGTCGCAGCAGCAGCAGCAGGTCGCAGCAGCAGGTCGCAGCTGCAGGTCGCAGCAGCAGCAGCAGGTCGCAGCTGCAGGTCGCAGCAGCAGCAGCAGGTCGCAGCAGCAGGTCGCAGCAGCAGGTCGCAGCAGCAGGTTGCAGCAGCAGCAGCAGCAGCAGCAGGTCGCAGCAGCAGGTCGCAGCAGCAGGTCGCAGCAGCAGCAGGTCGCAGCAGCAGCAGGTCGCAGCAGCAGGTCGCAGCAGCAGGTTGCAGCAGCAGCAGCAGCAGGTCGCAGCAGCAGCAGCAGGTCGCAGCAGCAGCAGGTCGCAGCAGCAGCAGCAGCAGCAGCAGCAGCAGGTCGCAGCAGCAGGTCGCAGCAGCAGCAGGTCGCAGCAGCAGCAGCAGCAGCAGCAGCAGGTCGCAGCAGCAGGTTGCAGCAGCAGCAGCAGGTCGCAGCAGCAGCAGCAGCAGGTCGCAGCAGCAGCAGCAGGTCGCAGCAGCAGGTTGCAGCAGCAGCAGCAGCAGGTCGCAGCAGCAGCAGCAGCAGCAGGTCGCAGCAGCAGGTCGCAGCAGCAGCAGCAGCAGGTCGCAGCAGCAGCAGCAGGTCGCAGCAGCAGGTTGCAGCAGCAGCAGCAGCAGGTCGCAGCAGCAGCAGCAGCAGGTCGCAGCAGCAGCAGCAGCAGGTCGCAGCAGCAGCAGGTCGCAGCAGCAGCAGCAGGTCGCAGCAGCAGCAGCAGGTTGCAGCAGCAGCAGCAGCAGCAGCAGCAGCAGGGTGCACCGCTGCACCGCTGCACCGCTGCGTGTCCACGGTGCTGCCATTCATTACCTGTGCCATAGCTCGGCTCTATAGGTGCTCCCTGCCGCACTCCTCTGAAAATACCCACGATTACATCTGCTAAATGACAGGTTTTCTGCTGTTTGTTACCGGGCGAGTTTAATACCCTAACTGGGTTGCTGCCTTCCTGAACAGCAAGCCCAACAGCAGAATACTGGGGTGTCTTACTCCGTACTAACAGCCCAGTTCAACGAGCAGCTTTGAAACTGCACGGTGGCAGTTTCAGTCTTTACAGGACACGGGCTGTTTGCCACAGCGCTGTCTCCTCGTCAGTAAGCCATTGCTTATTAGGTGTGCATTCGCGGGGGTATATTGCTCATTTCTGAAGTGTTGCAAAAATATTTTTCCGAAAGTAACAAAAACTACCGCCCGAACAGGGACTTGAACCCTGGACCCTCAGATTAAAAGTCTGATGCTCTACCGACTGAGCTATCCGGGCTCTGCTCATGCCGATGGAAAGGATCCTTATATAGAATGAATTCCACACAGCTGCCCGGGTCTGAGGGATGAGACCCGCTTAAACCGAGGGCCGGAAGTACTGAGACGAACCCGTTCAGCTGGTGAGGGACGCAGGTAAAACCTGCAGCGCTGGTTGTCGAGAATAAGCTGCCCCCCCTCCCCCTCCCCCCCCACCCATACATCAACTCTCCCGCATCGATTCAGTCAACACCAAGCCATGTAAAACATTTATTTTGTTTTATTTTTTTAACCAGTCTCCATTGTTTGCCATGCTTTCGGTAATACACTGGTAATTAGGTGACTTGCCACACCAGCCGTGGATTCTGGTTGGCGCGAAAGAGCCGTTTCCTGTGCCGCGTGGACACGCCCATCCGGTACACGCAGGCGGTTACGTCCATCTGCTAGTCGTCTTTCCCCTGGAGAGCCCGGCGGCTCAGTGCCACTAGCCTGCTGAACCAGCAGGGGGCGTCATGCCACCGGGTTCTGGACACGTGTCTACCCCACAACGAGAAGACGTGGAGGTAACCCGGGCATAGCCGACGCAGGGCCCAGAGCTTGACGCTGTAAGCGGCGGCGCTGTTTGGCTGTGTCCGCTCGTTACCTTGCCGAAGCTTAATTCCTCAATCAAGCCGATCTGTCTTTTCTCCCTGCAGCTGTCAGGCTGAAAAGAGCCAGTGGCCGGGATGCAGACGGGATGCAGACGGGATGGAGACGGTGTAGCTGGGATGCAGACGGGATGGACACGGGATGGAGACGGTGTAGCTGGGATGGACACGGTGTAGCTGGGATGCAGACGGGATGCAGACAGGATGGACACGGTGTAGCCGGGATGCAGACGGGATGGACACGGGATGGAGACTGTGTAGCCGGGATGGACACGGTGTAGCCGGGATGCAGACGGGATGGAGACGGTGTAGCCGGGATGGACACGGGATGGAGACGGTGTAGCCGGGATGGACACGGTGTAGCCGGGATGCAGACGGGATGGAGACGGTGTAGCCGGGATGCAGACGGGATGGAGACGGTGTAGCCGGGATGGACACGGTGTAGCCGGGATGCAGCCGGGATGGACACGGTGTAGCCGGGATGCAGACGGGATGGAAACGGTGTGGCCGGGATGGACACGGTGTAGCCGGGATGTAGCCGGGATGGACACGGTGTAGCCGGGATGCAGACGGGATGGACACGGTGTGGCCGGGATGCAGACGGGATGGAGACGGTGTGGCCGGGATGCAGCCGGGATGCAGACGGGATGGACACGGTGTGGCCGGGATGGACACGGTGTAGCCGGGATGCAGACGGGATGGACACGGTGTAGCCGGGATGTAGCCGGGATGGACACGGTGTGGCCGGGATGCAGACGGGATGGACACGGTGTGGCCGGGATGCAGACGGCACATTGCTTCACCAGCTGATGCTTCACCTGCAACTGGCTTAGTTTGTTGTCTTGTGTCTTTTCTCCCTGCAGCTGTCAGGCTGAAAAGAGCCAGTGGCCGGGATGCAGACGGGATGCAGACGGGATGGAGACGGTGTAGCTGGGATGCAGACGGGATGGACACGGGATGGAGACGGTGTAGCTGGGATGGACACGGTGTAGCTGGGATGCAGACGGGATGCAGACGGGATGGACACGGTGTAGCCGGGATGCAGACGGGATGGACACGGGATGGAGACGGTGTAGCCGGGATGGACACGGTGTAGCCGGGATGCAGACGGGATGGAGACGGTGTAGCCGGGATGGACACGGGATGGAGACGGTGTAGCCGGGATGGACACGGTGTAGCCGGGATGCAGACGGGATGGAGACGGTGTAGCCGGGATGCAGACGGGATGGAGACGGTGTAGCCGGGATGGACACGGTGTAGCCGGGATGCAGCCGGGATGGACACGGTGTAGCCGGGATGCAGACGGGATGGAGACGGTGTGGCCGGGATGGACACGGTGTAGCCGGGATGTAGCCGGGATGGACACGGTGTAGCCGGGATGCAGACGGGATGGAGACGGTGTAGCTGGGATGGACACGGTGTAGCTGGGATGCAGACGGGATGCAGACGGGATGGACACGGTGTAGCCGGGATGCAGACGGGATGGACACGGGATGGAGACGGTGTAGCCGGGATGGACACGGTGTAGCCGGGATGGACACGGGATGGAGACGGTGTAGCCGGGATGGACACGGGATGGAGACGGTGTAGCCGGGATGGACACGGTGTAGCC
This sequence comes from Lampris incognitus, assembly GCF_029633865.1. Classification (NCBI taxonomy): domain Eukaryota; kingdom Metazoa; phylum Chordata; class Actinopteri; order Lampriformes; family Lampridae; genus Lampris; species Lampris incognitus. Next base: position 2,029,182 of record NC_079221.1, read on the forward strand.
GGGATGCAGACGGGATGGAGACGGTGTAGCCGGGATGGACACGGTGTAGCCGGGATGCAGCCGGGATGGACACGGTGTAGCCGGGATGCAGACGGGTTGGAGACGGTGTGGCCGGGATGGACACGGTGTAGCCGGGATGTAGCCAGGATGGACACGGTGTAGCCGGGATGCAGACGGGATGGACACGGTGTGGCCGGGATGCAGACGGGATGGAGACGGTGTGGCCGGGATGCAGCCGGGATGCAGACGGGATGGAGACGGTGTAGCCGGGATGGACACGGTGTAGCCGGGATGCAGCCGGGATGGACACGGTGTAGCCGGGATGCAGACGGGATGGAGACGGTGTAGCCGGGATGGACACGGTGTAGCCGGGATGCAGCCGGGATGGACACGGTGTAGCCGGGATGCAGACGGGATGGAGACGGTGTGGCCGGGATGGACACGGTGTAGCCGGGATGTAGCCGGGATGGACACGGTGTAGCCGGGATGCAGACGGGATGGACACGGTGTGGCCGGGATGCAGACGGGATGGAGATGGTGTGGCCGGGATGCAGCCGGGATGCAGACGGGATGGACACGGTGTGGCCGGGATGGACACGGTGTAGCCGGGATGCAGACGGGATGGACACGGTGTAGCCGGGATGTAGCCGGGATGGACACGGTGTGGCCGGGATGCAGACGGGATGGACACGGTGTGGCCGGGATGCAGACGGCACATTGCTTCACCAGCTGATGCTTCACCTGCAACTGGCTTAGTTTGTTGTCTTGTGTCTTTTCTCCCTGCAGCTGTCAGGCTGAAAAGAGCCAGTGGCCGGGATGCAGACGGGATGCAGACGGGATGGAGACGGTGTAGCTGGGATGCAGACGGGATGGACACGGGATGGAGACGGTGTAGCTGGGATGGACACGGTGTAGCTGGGATGCAGACGGGATGCAGACGGGATGGACACGGTGTAGCCGGGATGCAGACGGGATGGACACGGGATGGAGACGGTGTAGCCGGGATGGACACGGTGTAGCCGGGATGCAGACGGGATGGAGACGGTGTAGCCGGGATGGACACGGGATGGAGACGGTGTAGCCGGGATGGACACGGTGTAGCCGGGATGCAGACGGGATGGAGACGGTGTAGCCGGGATGCAGACGGGATGGAGACGGTGTAGCCGGGATGGACACGGTGTAGCCGGGATGCAGCCGGGATGGACACGGTGTAGCCGGGATGCAGACGGGATGGACACGGTGTGGCCGGGATGCAGACGGGATGGAGACGGGATGGAGACGTTGCTGCGACATGCCGTGTTCCGGTCCTGTTATGCTGCGTGAGACACGTCAGTCAGCCGGGCCCTTCTTGTGACTAAATGGTTTTACTCAGAGTTTGTTTCCTGTTATGTTTTGATCTGGATTGAAAGTGATTTTCCCCAAAATGTAGTTGGTGGCGATGTGACATAGCTACTGATTCCTCCGGACCCACTCTGGGAGGGTTTCCCCCATGGTATCATGACGGTGTCGTGGTATGAGCCAATCAGGGTTGAAGGAAAGATGGCAAACGCAGCTGGAGGAAGGGAGGACAGGACGATGGGTTTACACAGTTCAAAGGAAAGTGGGAGGAATGAGGTGTGCAGGAAGGACAGGACAGATGGGTGGATGGCGACACACCACCTGAAGCTCAGTCTGGACAAGACAGAGCTGATGTTCCTCCCGGGGAAAGGTTGCCCGCACCGAGACCTGGCCATCACCATGACAACACCGTGGTGTCACCAACTCGGACTGTGAGGAATCTGGGTGTGATCCTGGGCGACCAACTGTCGTTTGCTGCAAACGTTGCATCGGTTGCTCGCTCCTGCAGATTTCTCCTCTATAACATCAGGAGGATTCACCCATTCCTCACCGACAAGACGGCACAGGTGCTCATCCAGGCTCTGGTCATCTCCCGGCTGGACTACGGCAACTCCCTCATTGCTGGCGCCCCGGCGTCGGCCATCAGACCTCTGGAGCTTGTTCAGAAAGCTGCAGCTCGTCTGGTGTTCAACCGCCCTAAGTTCTCCCACACAGCTCCCCTTGTCATGTCCCTACACTGGCTCCCAGTAGCTGCTCACATCCAGTTTAAGACTCTGGTGCTGGCCTACAGGGCAGGGAAAGGAACAGCTCCTTCCTATCTCCAGGCCATGGTCAAGCCCTACACCCCCGCCCCACCACTTCGCTCTGCTGCCTCGGGACGCCTGGTTGCCCCGTCGCTCAGAGGCCCCTGCTGCCGATCGACCCGGTCCTGGTTCTGTTCTGTCCTGCCCCACAGTGGTGGAATGAACTCCCCACTGATGTCAGGACAGCGGAGTCGCTGCCCATCTTTTGGCGCAGGTTGAAAACTCACCTCTTCAAGAACTACTACCCTGTTACTTGTTCTTACCACTTATTGTATTCACTCATTTAAAAACAAATAAAAATCTCTTTCTTGCTCTTTTACTTTAGCACTGGATTTGCTCTTAGATGCTTGTTTAGATGCACTTATGACCTCTGATGACTAGTAGTTCTCCTGACCTCCTACGTTAAATGATGCACTTATTGTAAGTCGCTTTGGATAAAAGCGTCGGCTAAATGACTGTGACGTCATGTAATGAGACAATTCCAAGGCTCCGATTCGGACACACTGGACTAAACAGCTCACTTTTCAAATTAGGCAAACACGACCCGGGCAGTTGTGACTACTGTGGGCAAGAAGCAACAACAGAGCATGTTATAGTATTGTCAGAAATATGATGCAGAAAGAAGGCGTCGACTCAAAATCTCAGGAAAATAAAAGTACAGTTTGATTTAGTAGATATTCTACAGAAGAATTCAGCTGAGTGTTGTAAAGCTTGTTTCAGTTTCTTAGAGTAACTCATTTAATTAAGAAGATTTGAGGGGATTTGGGGGGGGGGGTAGCGTAAATAAACGTTCTGATCCACACTCCATACCAGCTGGTGGCGGTAATGCGCCAATTTGTTGTTTGTCAACCGCCAAAAAACACCAAGAAGAAGACAAAGAACCGCCAGTCAGTGACGTGCACGGAAACGCGTTGTGGAAAGCTGAGCCTTTAGGCTTCCGTAGAGGTTTCCAGGGATCGTGGCTAGTTTCGTCAGGTGCGTGTAGTGCTACATTTGTGGTAAGTAGCTTCCTTTTTAAGAACGCCCACCTTAATTACGATCTGACACGTTGAAGTAATGAACTAAAAGGGCTGCCAAATCAAATGAAGCGTAATCGCTGCGCTGATTCCCGTCAGGGTTTTGGCTAAAGCTCCGGTAGCGGTGCTCTCTCACCTCAGGAGCTTCATGTAGACCGACGGCTTGCTCTCAGCTTCATCTCATATCGTCAGTGGTGCTCTCTCACCTCAGGAGCTTCATGTAGACTGACGGCTTGCTCTCAGCTTCATCTCATATCGTCAGTGGTGCTCTCTCACCTCAGGAGCTTCATGTAGACTGACGGCTTGCTCTCAGCTTCATCTCATATCGTCAGTGGTGCTCTCTCACCTCAGGAGCTTCATGTAGACTGACAGCTTGCTCTCAGCTTCATCTCATATCGTCAGTGGTGCTCTCTCACCTCAGGAGCTTCATGTAGACTGACGGCTTGCTCTCAGCTTCATCTCATATCGTCAGTGGTGCTCTCTCACCTCAGGAGCTTCATGTAGACTGACAGCTTGCTCTCAGCTTCATCTCATATCGTCAGTGGTGCTCTCTCACCTCAGGAGCTTCATGTAGACTGCCGGCTTGCTCTCAGCTTCATCTCATATCGTCAGTGGTGCTCTCTCACCTCAGGAGCTTCATGTAGACTGACAGCTTGCTCTCAGCTTCATCTCATATCGTCAGTGGTGCTCTCTCACCTCAGGAGCTTCATGTAGACTGACGGCTTGCTCTCAGCTTCATCTCATATCGTCAGTGGTGCTCTCTCACCTCAGGAGCTTCATGTAGACTGACGGCTTGCTCTCAGCTTCATCTCATATCGTCAGTGGTGCTCTCTCACCTCAGGAGCTTCATGTAGACTGCCGGCTTGCTCTCAGCTTCATCTCATATCGTCAGTGGTGCTCTCTCACCTCAGGAGCTTCATGTAGACTGACAGCTTGCTCTCAGCTTCATCTCATATCATCAGTGGTGCTCTCTCACCTCAGGAGCTTCATGTAGACTGACAGCTTGCTCTCAGCTTCATCTCATATCGTCAGTGGTGCTCTCTCACCTCAGGAGCTTCATGTAGACCGACGGCTTGCTCTCAGCTTCATCTCATATCGTCAGTGGTGCTCTCTCACCTCAGGAGCTTCATGTAGACTGCCGGCTTGCTCTCAGCTTCATCTCATATCGTCAGTGGTGCTCTCTCACCTCAGGAGCTTCATGTAGACTGACAGCTTGCTCTCAGCTTCATCTCATATCATCAGTGGTGCTCTCTCACCTCAGGAGCTTCATGTAGACTGACAGCTTGCTCTCAGCTTCATCTCATATCGTCAGTGGTGCTCTCTCACCTCAGGAGCTTCATGTAGACCGACGGCTTGCTCTCAGCTTCATCTCATATCGTCAGTGGTGCTCTCTCACCTCAGGAGCTTCATGTAGACTGACAGCTTGCTCTCAGGTTCGTCTCATACGTCGAGAGAAACGCAGCCGATGTTTCAGCCTTGTTCCGTTCAGCCTTGTCAGTGGTTGTGAAGGAATCACGGCTTTGTTGGATGTCAGTCTGTAGTCGGTCTATGTACGGGAGTGTGGTAATGGGGACCGCCACAAGTGCTGTTCACCTAACCTCAACTTGGAATAACTAATTAAACAACTCCGACCAGTTGTGCTATGACTGTTTCTCCCTCTGCCCATCCCAGCCATTGGACTGCAGCCAGCTTATGTTTTGCATATTGTATAATGCTCATTATATATATTCCAATGGGCTTTTGTAACAGTGGTCACTTTCAACATCAACGTCAAACCACCTATTAACTTTAACATCTATGAGTTTTACTGGCTGTTTAAAAAGCCCAAAGCCAGACATCAATTCAATAACCCCAACTTTTGACTGTTCCTTACATTTTATTTTTCAATGGGATGGCTTTCAGTTCAGAAGAATATGACATCACCTCGTGTTACTCAGGGCCTCAACTTTCCCAGCTTTGTCAAAAGGGGTCATAAGATCCCTCAGGACAGTGGTGAGTCTTACTGCCTTAATTATGATTTTCAATTCAAAATATATCAAGTCACCTTGTGTTATTCAGGTCCTCTGAAGACTTTTATTAGTTTGTATAAAAAACCAAAATGCCCTCGAGTGCTTCCTTATTATGTTAAAGAAACGAGTTATTTTACAGCTTTGATGATATTCATCATTATTCAGATTCCGAGTGGTCTGAAGGGCCTCTTTAGAAATGAGAAAGGTAAGCTGAAATTAGATGCATAGAGTTGTCATAATTAAGGAATTATTACCCTGAGGTCTGGGTCAAGCCCTTTTTGAAAAACTAAGCTGTGAAAGTTGTAAGAAGACATGAACAATATGAGAGGTGATTTGATTATCTTTTGAGTCGCGAAGGCTAACGACAATAAAACTGGAAGTTCTTATAAGACTGACCTCTGTCCTGAGGGGATCCTATGACACTTGTTAAGGGCTTTTTCACAAACTAACAGCTATGAGGGGATTGGACACCATCTATTGAAGTGGAAAATGCATTGAAAATATAAACAGGAAATCATAATTAACGCAATAAGACTGACCTCTGTCTGGAGGGATCATATGACACTTAATAAGGTTTTTTTTTAACAAACTAAAAGGTGTGAGAGGACCTGAATAACATATGAGAGGCGATTTTAAGTCTATGTTTGTGCAATGAAAAAGCTACTGACAATATAAATTGGAATTTCCCTCAATTAAGGCATAAGACTTACCTCTGTCCTGAGGGCTCTGATGCCACTTAAGGGCTTTTTTTTTTGGACAAAGTAAAAGCTGGGAAAGTTGTAACAGGACCTGAGTAACATACATAAGAGGTGATTTGATATGAATACTTTTTGGATTGAAAAAGCTATTGAAAATACAAACAGGAAATCACAATTAAGGCAATAAGACTGTCTGTCCTGAGGAATCAAAGGACACCTAATAAGGACTTTTTTGGCAAACTAACAGCTGTGAAAGTTGTGAGAGGACCTGAAAAACATGAGAGGCAATTTGATATCTTTTGACTTGATAAGGCCATTGAAAAAAAATGCAAGGAATAGTCATAATTAGGGATTATTGAACTGATTTCTGGAAACTCATAAAGTAAATGTGAAGTGGTTAAGAGGTGGTGAAGTTTATGTTGAAAAGTCACAGCTGTTACAAAGGCCAATTGTAATATATAGATGTAGGACATTTTTTTTAATACATTGCAGTACAAGCTTGTTTTGTGCGTCGCACACACATCAGCTGCTAATGTGGTTCAACAAAGAAGACACACAGTTTATGTTGCCCCGCATCACGCCCCTAATTTCGGTGGACAGCAGCCAATCAGAGGAGAAGACATTTGAACTATTACAACCAATGGGGTAGGTAGTTATGATGCACAGCAACCAATGGTGGGATAGAAAACATTACAACCAATGGGGTAAGGGGCTGGGGCTGGGGCTTGTAACCTGTGCTTTTCTGCCATCACAGGTCACATCTTTTACCCCTAACTGAATATGCATTGGTCTTTGTAAGGATTTTCCATGAGACAGAATAACTGATGTTCTTGTCTACCAATGACCAAATATGGCGGCTTAAGGCCGCTGCATGTCTTGCATGTTCATGTCTGAAGCTACTCATATGGGCGTTAAACCTCATTTTAAAAGGGCCCTCTGTTAGTCCCACGTAAGCGTCCATATTGCAGTTGTCTTCTCTTGTCACCGATGCCTGGTAGATGACTCCCTCTGTCTGGCATTTTCCTTTGAAGGGGACACGATGCCTTAACACGGCAGTTGCAGTTGGAGGTGCTTGGTTGTGGTGAGGGGGTGTGTGTCTTGGCCATGGTGCTTGTGTTGTGGGATGAAATAACCAGCTGATCATCTGGCCTGCAGCTGTAGCTCAGTTTGACTGTGTTCCTGTTGAATATTTTCCTCAATTGGTGGTCTGGGGTAAAGCACTCATCCAAAAGCTTGAAAAATAGTTTTCCAATATTAGAGGCCACACGGTGTCACTGTAGGGAGGATTATACCAGGTGATGCTCCGCCTTCTGCTGCGCTTTTTTTGTTGTTGTTGCTGGCTGTCGCTAACTGGTGGTGGATTGTACTTAAGTCTGAAATCATATCCACATGTTTGTAAAGCTTCCTGGTACGGGGGGGCTGCTTCATTGAAGATGGCTTCACTGGATGATAAACATGGGAGTCTCTTATTTATGCTCACTGGGATATTTTTATATGTATATATATATGTATGTATATGTGTATGTATATATGTATGTGTGTGTATATATATATATATATATATATATATATATATATATATATATATATATATATACTACCGTTCAAAAGTTTGGGATCACCCAAACAATTTTGTGTTTTCCATGAAAAGTCACACTTATTCACCACCATATGTTGTGAAATGAATAGAAAATAGAGTCAAGACATTGACAAGGTTAGAAATAATGATTTGTATTTGAAATAAGATTTTTTTTACATCAAACTTTGCTTTCGTCAAAGAATCCTCCATTTGCAGCAATTACAGCATTGCAGACCTTTGGCATTCTAGCTGTTAATTTGTTGAGGTAATCTGGAGAAATTGCACCCCACGCTTCCAGAAGCAGCTCCCACAAGTTGGATTGGTTGGATGGGCACTTCTTTGAGCAGATTGAGTTTCTGGAGCATCACATTTGTGGGGTCAATTAAACGCTCAAAATGGCCAGAAAAAGAGAACTTTCATCTGAAACTCGACAGTCTATTCTTGTTCTTAGAAATGAAGGCTATTCCATGCGAGAAATTGCTAAGAAATTGAAGATTTCCTACACCGGTGTGTACTACTCCCTTCAGAGGACAGCACAAACAGGCTCTAACAGGTACTATTTAATGAAGATGCCAGTTGGGGACCTGTGAGGCGTCTGTTTCTCAAACTAGAGACTCTAATGTACTTATCTTCTTGCTCAGTTGTGCAACGCGGCCTCCCACTTCTTTTTCTACTCTGGTTAGAGCCTGTTTGTGCTGTCCTCTGAAGGGAGTAGTACACACCGGTGTAGGAAATCTTCAATTTCTTAGCAATTTCTCGCATGGAATAGCCTTCATTTCTAAGAACAAGAATAGACTGTCGAGTTTCAGATGAAAGTTCTCTTTTTCTGGCCATTTTGAGCGTTTAATTGACCCCACAAATGTGATGCTCCAGAAACTCAATCTGCTCAAAGAAGTGCCCATCCAACCAATCCAACTTGTGGGAGCTGCTTCTGGAAGCGTGGGGTGCAATTTCTCCAGATTACCTCAACAAATTAACAGCTAGAATGCCAAAGGTCTGCAATGCTGTAATTGCTGCAAATGGAGGATTCTTTGACGAAAGCAAAGTTTGATGTAAAAAAAATCTTATTTCAAATACAAATCATTATTTCTAACCTTGTCAATGTCTTGACTCTATTTTCTATTCATTTCACAACATATGGTGGTGAATAAGTGTGACTTTTCATGGAAAACACAAAATTGTTTGGGTGATCCCAAACTTTTGAACGGTAGTGTATATATATAATGGCCATTATATAATATATAAAACATAGGCTAGTTGCAATCCAATGGCTGTGAAAGGTAGAGGGACAATCCAAAGCCAGTCAGACTAGCTTGGTCTAGTCAGAAAGGCAGAACTGAGGAAGCCTCTTGGATGAGAGGTGAAACGTCTTCACGGATATATACCAAGTCCAGTTGCACTTGATTCAACTCCTTTGGAGAACCATGACCTGGATGAAGGAGAACATTCACAGACATAGAAGGACAATCATTAATCACAGAATTGGTCTGGGTTGTTTTGATAAAATAAAAAGCTATTCCAAGTTGAATATAAGTTAATAGCACGTATGACGGTCCCTACACCCCCTGTAGAGAAGCGCTACATAGACTGATACTCAACGTAGTTCATTTGCGATTCCAAAGTAAAAGTCAAAGTAAACAGGTCTGTGAAACATAGGCTGCATTTTCCTCTACAGTGTAAAAGTAACCTGAAAATCGTTTCCATCTACACTAAGCTATTGAGGGTAGAAGGGGAAACTACCATGGAATATGACACTAATTTCAACGCGGTTTGTCATCGATGGTACGTGTTGGCTGATTGACACTACCAGCTAGTGTATTATTGATTTGATAAGTGAAATTCATCACAACCAAACAAGATTATAGTATGTTTCTCTGCTTATTTTGGTTTTTAGGTCGCACGTAAGCGAACCCACATCCCTGCAATGGTCTCAACTTGTACAGAGTACTGTTCTGTATTCGATTGCTGTCTCCAAGGCGAGACGGTATGCGGACTGAGAGAAGTAACTGCTGACCGGGAGCAGTCCGTTAACAATGAGCCGGCCTCAGATGGTACGTACTGCAGCGTAATGTCTACACCCCTTACTGTTGTGAGTTGTTTTTGTGATTCCTGGTTATGATTTTTATCCTTGCCCAATACACCATCCCAACAGGAGGATTAGAGTCGGGTGCAGAGGATGATGATGGGCAGAGAAACGGCAGTCTGGTTCGGGATGTGCCTGACAGGATGGTCTGCTCGGCCTGCCGATGCTGTTTCAACAGTCGTGAGGAACAGGTCATTGAAGTCGATATAATACAATTCACATAGCCCTAAATTAGTTTAGTCCAAGAAGTCTGTAGTCACATCACATTATGTACAACACACCTACAGCGGTGAAACTGGTAACTATAATCAATAAACTTTATCTACCAAGCACAGTTATAAAGTGCTTTACAGTAAAGACAGAACACATTTAAAACATGAGATTAAAATGACCTAAAAAACATTATAAAACACAAAGGGAGTAAAATGCAAATAAAATAATAAACATGAAATTTAAAACAAATAAAATCAGGTAAAATAAGCTGACAGCTCAGGTAAAATCAGGATATGCTTCCCGATAAAAGTATGTTTTAAGACGAGACTTGAAGGAAGACACTGACTCGGACAGCCTTTATTGCTCAGGCAGGTCGCTGCAGAGCCTTGAGGCCCTGATGGCAAAGGCTCCGTCCCCTTTAGTTTTCCGCCTGAACTCAGGAAGAGACAGAAGACCTCTGCCCGACGATCTCAGACGATGCCAAGGTTCAACTATATGTACATGGAGGGACATGAGTGTCCAGGATTTTATTCAACCCAACCAGCTGGTTTCTCTTGCTAGTCCTCTGTATGGCTGCAGATGTGTTAATCTGTGAAATCAGCAGGTGTTTACCGGGTTGGAAAGAGAATCTGCATATGCGGACTGGGGATGAAAAAGAATGAAAAATGGCCCTGGACTTTTTGACTCAGACCGGCCCCCCCCCAGCGATACACCACCATCCACACAAACCACTGGGAAAACTCCCGATGCCCAGATGGCCAGTCCGCCATCGTGTATGGCCCTCCATGGCACGTAGCTGAGTAGCACTGCCTCACACCCGCAACTTGGATGAGGGGAAAACGCAAAGTATTGCTGCACGATTTGGTGAAAAAGTCATATTGCAATTGTTGTGGACAACATTGCGATTGCGATATAATAAACAAATGTACCATGCTGGTAAGTTTACAATGCTGAATATGGAGCTGCCAGGGAAGAGGAGAAGAGGAAGGCCAAAGAGGAGGTTTATGGATGTGGTGAGGGAGGACATGCAGGTGGCTGGTGTGACAGAGGAAGATGCAGAAGACAGGAAGAGATGGAAACGGGTGATCCTCTGTGGCGCCCCCTAACGGGAGCAGCTGAAACGATATTATGTCCTGTCTAAACCTCGAAAAGATCCGCTACTCAGTCTGTAACTCCAAGGCCAAGTTTCAAAAGGTGTGGGGACCGTTGCTGGAATACTTGAAGAATCTCCAGCCAAAGAGTTGTTGCCCTATTCTCTTTTGCTTTTTGTTTTTGTTGGTTTATGTCAGTAATACAACCTGTGAAGGTCTACCAGTTTCTAACCCCCGTCTTCTATTTACTGATTTGCCTAGTTTTCTCTCTTTTCTCAATCCTAAACCCGACTTCCAGCGCTTTCCTGTTTCCCTCCAGGGACCAAGTATACCCTCTTACATAGCACATCCCGGCTTGTAGATGGGGCTACTGGGGTGGGGTGATAAGATTATGTCATGTTCCTATGTCATTTTTATATCGTGTAACTCTGACATATATCATGCGCTTGTTTTAAAGTCTTTGTAAGTATTGCTTGTTGTTTAAAATCCAATAAAAATATCTTTGAATAATTGTGCAATTTAGGATTTTTTGTTTTTCAATTTAGGAGCTATTAAGATGTGCAAAGATAGAATAATAGAACTCAATTTATTTGTTTTAAAGCCCCTTGAGGCAAATTTGTGATATTGGGCTGTACAAATAAAATGGACTGGACTGGAGTAGTAGTAGATATAATAAACAAATTTATACATATACAAATAATACAAATTCGTCGTGTTGCAACTTTCATTTTGCATGTTTTACACAACACCTCTTCCTGCTCAGTGTCGCTGAGCTAGAATCCGAAGTATCGCCACGTAACAGAGGTCGCGTGTTTTGTTGTTTTTTTTCCCCACTTTTCCCCAGCATTAACCTGCTCATTGTGCTGAGTCACAGCCTTCTGCGGTTATATAATTGATATATTTATATATAATTGTGCAGGCTGGCAGCACGATTGCGGTCAGATTAATCATGCAGCACTAACGCAAAGCTCCTCAGGAAAAAAAAAAGAGGCAGACCTCAAGATGAGCACCAGAGGTGAGCCAGGGATTAAAGTTCTCCGTCGCTACAACGGATGTCCATCAGTTGGATTCCAGAGAGGCCGTGCATGAGCTGATGCAGGGTTTTCCTGAGAACGAGGGCCCAGGGCCTAAACATCTGTGTGCAGCGCCTAAACCGGATGAATGTAAAAAACCTATGCGGGGCGATCTCTACCTCTCTGCAGACAGGATACCGTATTGGCCCTAACATAAGACCGTTTTTTTCTGAAACTTAGGCTAAGAAAATGGGGGTTGTCTTACATTTCATGACTAGATGTGTTCATTCATTACAACAGATGTTCTGGATCGTTGCTCATTGAATTGACCCACCCTTGTAGTCCAGTTTAACCTGCAGCAGCTTCTGGAGGCTGCTGTAACGTGTTTTGCTGCCAGAGAAGAAATGAAGTCATGAGTGAGAGCAAGTCCTTACCATGTCCCGACGTCTGTACTGCAGAAACCAACCAGTGAGAACATCTGTCAGCGATGATGAGCTCAAAATGACAGACTGAAAAATGTTAACTGTCAGAGAAAATAACAATGTGAGAGAGGGATGGACTCTACAGTAACTGTCAGCTGACTCGGGGCTGCTGGGAAAGTGAGACGTCTGCTGACGTCCAACCCAACACAAACTTTGGGAAGCAGCCAAACGCTGGTACAGTCACATGGCTGTGGGAGGATGAGAACGTTGCAGTTCAGATCCATTCATCACAAGCCTTGGTTTACCAGTGTTGTCTTGTGTGGTGCACAGTGCCATCACTCACAGCAATGAAGGATTACTTCAGGACGTAGCGCCTCCTTCAGCAGTAGCATATTTGTTTCCCTTTCCTTCTTGCAAATGTCTCAGTGAGCTGTGGACAACAACAACCTGTGTTGTCCTTCTGTAAATATTATAATGATACTGGTCCAAAATGCATATTTTCGGGTGTCCGGGTGGCGTAGCGGTTGCCTACCAACACAGGGATCGCTGGTTCAAATCCCCGTGTTACCTCCGGCTTGGTCGGGCGTCCCTACAGACACAATTGGCCGTGTCTGCGGGTGGGAGGCCTGATGTGGGTATGTGTCCTGGTCGCTGCACTAGCGCCTCCTCTGGTCGGTCGGGCACCTGTTCAGGGGGGAGGGGGAACTGGGGGGGATAGCGTGATCCTCCCACGCGCTATGTCCCCCTGGTGAAACTCCTCACTGTCAGGTGAAAAGAAGCGGCTGGCGACATGTATGGGAGGGGGCATGTGGTAGTCTGCAGCCCTCCCCGTGTCAGCAGAGGGGGTGGAGCAGAGACCGGGAAGAGTGGGGTAATTGGCCAGATATAATTGGGTAGAAAAGGGGGGGGGATGCATATTTTCACAATGCCCAAATGCCCTGACAACCCCCCTCCCACCCCACCCCCCAAGCCAGCACAGCGTAGCGTCTCCAGAAGCTGGTGCTGTTAGGGGTGGGGGTTTTGGTCTTTGTCCAGAGGCTCACTTAAAAAAAACATTGTTTTGTTTGGTGTTATAAGATAAATGAGAGACATATGCAGTGAGTACGATGTGACTTGGCCTGAAAAAAAATTTCAGTCATTTTTTTTTCTTGCTTTAATCCTGCAGCCCTCTTCCAGTATAGTGAGGATGCAGTAGGTGTTAGGTAGGCAGAGTTGATAAGCAGTAACAGTCTTACAATAACCACTCAACAACACACTTGGCTATAACACAAGTCACAGCAAATATGTGCTTATCAAAAAGGATCAGCAGAAAGGATCAGCAAGAGAGAGTTTGTGATCATCAGTGATTGTGTGTTAAAGCAGAGCAATGCCAGATATGTATAACAACTTGGAAAGTTCTTTCTGAAGTTCTGAGTGACTATACTGGTAAAAAAAACTCAAGACACGTCTTTAAGCAATTTGTCTTATGACTTGCATGGAGTGACTGAAGTGGATGTCATCATCTTTCAGATGGAGCACTATAAACTTGACTGGCATCGGTTTAATTTGAAGCAGAAGCTTGGAGGACGTCAGCCAGTCACCGTGGAGGAGTTTGAGAGGAAGACGGGAACCGGTGAGCAAACTGTAGTCCCTTGCACTTAACGTTGAGTCGATGAGGGGGCACAGGTAGGAGAGCCAGACTTACAATGACTGTAATAACTGAATCATTTGTCCCCTCACAGGAGATGTGTCAAGTTTATCGGGCTCCGAGTCTGACTCGGGCGGAAGTGACTCTGATGGTGATTGGGACGGAAAAAGAAGGGGTCTTACCCACACAGATAATGGGGGTTCTGTTGAAGGTGGTCTGATCCCTAGCCGCCGCTCCAGTAAAGTTGTTTTCAAGAACTCAGAAGGACAATATCTGGCAGTCTATCGATGTGTCCTTCAGGGCAAGGTGAGCCTTAACAGGGGAATGTGTTAACCCAAATGACCAAATGTACCATGGAAAAACCGTGACCTTCACATTAACATCTTTCAGTCTCAAAGAAAATGGTGTTGTTCTGATATTTTAAGTCAGATGGTGAGGACGATCTAGTGGCGTCCCTCAAGACCATAAGTAACAAGACCGTGTGGGTGATTCTGATGACTGGTGGAGGGCACTTTGCTGGTGCTGTGTATCAAGGGTTAGTAGCTGTGTCTTCTCATATGTGAAAATGTAGCATCTCAGATTATGTGTTAAGGCTGGAAGTGGAAAAAGGAGGCGGCCCGCTGTGCTTGGAAATAACTTGGTTTTTTTTAATTGTAGGAAAGAAGTTCTTCAGCACAAGACCTTCCACAGGTACACAGTGCGAGCGAAGCGAGGCACAGCTCAAGGTCTCAGAGACGCTCAGAACCGCAGCCACGCACCCAAGTCCGCTGGCGCTGCGCTGAGGCGACACAATGAGGCAGCTTTAGCGAAGGTGAGCCAAAAGTCTGCGCAGGGCTTCTCTTTCATTCAGTTTACCTTCAGTGTCTTGTATCAACACAATATTTCTGTTTTCTTTTACAGGAGGTTCAGGATCTTTTAGATAGCTGGGCTGATCACTTGAAAATGGCCTCTGCAATATTCTTACGTGCTCCCAGCTATAATAAAACCATTTTTTTGGGGGGGCGGGCAGCCCTGGACAAAAAGGACCCGAGGATCCGGACACTCCCTTTTGCTACACGCAGAGCAACCTTCCGGGAGGTACAGAGAGTACATAGTTTACTCTCCACAGTTCATGTTTATGGTAAGATTCAAAACATGTACTTCAGTAAATAACACAGTGACTGTGATTCGTTGTCATGTAGCTATACTAAATGATGTTTTGGGGTCACTCTCTTGTTACAGAGAAAGACACAGCAATTGCCACAATCCTCAGTCCCTCTAAGAAAGTATTGAGAAAAGCACCCAAACCTACAGCACAACCAAGCCCTGAACAAGAGAGTGGTGAGCTTTGTATGCCATTGGATTAATAAATTGGCTTGACGCTATCGGTGTCGGAGTAGATACAAATGATTTGTGAATTTGTAGATTGTAGCCCGCCGTTGATAGATCTCTAAAGGTGTGTTCAAGTTCACTGAAAGAAAGTTCTCTGTATATTGCTTTCAACTGACCCAAATGTTTTTATTTCATAAATGTTCTTTGTTTGGTGGGCCAGAATGTCTCCTCTCTTTGCCATCAGCAGAAGCTGATGAACATGATGACTCGGGTAAAGAGGAGGACGGTGAGACATTGTTGGAGATAGTGGAGGTGACCCTGGGAACCCTTGACCTGAGGGAGTATGAAATCCAACCCTCCAGACATAAGAGGAGGAGGAGGAGAAAGAAGGATGGCAACAAAATGGAGAGGGAGGGTAGGTCCACACAGACATCTCTACCCCCTTTAATCCGCTGTCTCTTTGCCCCTCATGATTTTGTTCTAATTTGCTGGCAATGCTAGTATAGTGTGCCGATGTCTACAAAATGTTGTGTCCCTCTCTGCCAGAGGTGAATACAATGGAGAGAAATAAGCCTGATGAGGCAGTACTGGAAGCTACACCAACAGAGGACTCCCTCGCAGACAAACCAACCAAGACTAAGCCAACGAGGATGGCACTAAGCAAGAAGATGAAGCACCTGGAAGGTAAGACTGTTTTCTCTGTGGCTTACAGTGTTTCTTTTGCTGTAACTGCATCACATGACATGCCAACATTTTAATCATGACATTTAATGTGTAAACAATTAATCAACTTTGCTCTCTATAAAATCTGCAGAAGAGGTTGATGAGTCGTGGGAGTATGGTCTTAGGGATGCACTCTATACAGCCTGTAAAATCGGGGATGTGGCCTCCCTATGCAGACTCCTACAGCTACCTCAGGAAGCCGACCTAAGGGAGGGTCCAGAAGAGCAGGGGAGCAACACGTCCCTTAAGCAGCAGCCTTCCCCTGACGGCATCAGTCCGCTGACGCACCTCAATAAGCCCATAGATTCCTCAGGCTTCACTCTTCTGCATGTTGCCTCTGCCGCAGGACAGGGTGCTGTGGTCAAGTTGCTGATGGATGCAGGAGCTGACCCAAGTTACCGGTACAATGAAATGATGAGGTTGATACAAATTAGAGTATTGGCGCCATAAAGCATACCACTAACACTGTCAGAGTTAAAGGTCTGATTCCTTAGATGAAAATGGGTAATCCCATGCTAGTATGTAAGGCACTTTGGCTAAAAGCATTCATCAATGAAGGTTGTAAAACTTACGAATCTGATTGATTTTGAAAGACTAAATGTGCTCATCTGTGCAATATTTCCCCTTCAGAGACAACAAAGGTCAGACTCCATATATTGTTGCCCCTGAGAAGGACACAAGAAACGTTTTCCGTAAATACATGGGTGAAAATCCTGACAAATACGACTACAGCAAAGCACAGGTAAACTTCTCAGTATGAACCCTCTGTGACACGTCTTTAATGCAAAACATATTAGTCAAATAGTATGCTCATTTAATTGCTGCCTTTTGAGGTCCCTGGGCCACTCACGGCAGAGACTGAATCCAGAAAGATGGAGAAGAAGAGGGCCCAAAAGGCTGCAAAGAGACAGCGAGAGAAGGAGCAGAAGGAGGAGAAGCGGAAGCAAGAGCTGGAAGCGGAGGAAAGGAAGCGGTTTGCGTCTCTCACTGATCGTGAAAAGGTGTGGTGATGTTTCTATTTTAGACATTTCATGGGTTGTTTTTCCTGTTAGGGTTAAAATCTTAATTGTATTTCCTGTTGACTACAGAGAGCCTTGGCAGCAGAGAGAAGGTTGGCAGAGAAAGTGGCTATGACAGACATCAGCCTCTCCAACATCCAGTAAGAACCACCCTCTCCTTGAGCCTTGTGGCAGTGGGTTTGCAGAGTTGGCATTAAGCCTCACCTGAAATTGTTGGCTAATCAAATTTTTAGCTGCGTTTCCTCTGAATTCTGTTTGTGTTCTCCTATCTTTACCAGGAGGTGCTGGCTTTGTGGGGATTCTCTGCTTGGGAAGATCCCATTTCACTACCTGGATTATTCATTCTGCTCCCCTCGCTGTGTGCAGGCACATCGTAAGGCCAGTGCTCCCACTGCCAGGACCTGACAACCACAACAGTCTTACCAAGTTACCTCAAAGAAACGGACAAGTGACTGTGAATAAGGGGCTTTGCGCGACTAAAAGCGTCGTTGTGGCTCCGCGGCTTGCTAAAATACTGATCTCCATTTCAGTCAAAAAGATTTAATTGTTTTAGTCAGCATCAAGGGCAGACACTTGAAATGAGCTTCTTTTTATGTGATTCTGGGTAACAAAGCACCATTTTAAAACAAAGCAAATAAATCAGATGTAATAAAAAAATCAAGTCAACAATTCCTGTTAAACTTGTCAGTTATTTTGCAAGCTCCTATGTAAGTCTTGAAAGCCAAACTGCTGCTTTTTTACACAACAAAACATGTTGACTAAAACAGCTACTAACCAAACACTGATTGTCAAAAAAACTCCGAATGCCAAATAACACGGATGCAGCAAAAGTTGTGCTGGATCAAGCGTTTGTTACCCTGAGCAATTGGCTCGTTCTTCAGCTGGATTTGGCTGACTCTTTGCCTTCAGTCAGAACTCATCTTCAGTAGGGTTGCTATGGACTCTGCTGTGTAAACTGCTGATAACTGAATGTCTGTCATTTCTGAAAGATGCCATTTCATCTGATGCCGATTAAGATACAAGGTGCTTTTCAAGACCATGTTTCTGTGTTGCTGAGCTGGGGCCGATCCATGAATAAAATGTGCAAGTTTGACGGGGCCCTCTCCAGCTCTAGCACTGTGATGTTATTGGGCTGGGTGGTGCTGAACAGAAGTCCCGGGACGTATAGAGTCTGTTGAGGGCCCCTGGCTGGCCAGTACCGGCCCAGATTCACACCATTTATCCACACTTGACCCTGAGGAGAAAGAAGACAACCATACCATACATATTATCAGTATTATGGGTGTAATGTTTAATGTTTTTTTGGGGATGCAGTTGCTATTTGCTTTCACTGTGACATTACGATTTAGCAGTTTAATTGAGCAGAATCATGTTTGTAATAGATCTGCAAAACTTAACAAAAATGAAGCAAGCCAAGGCAGGAATGTAGAGTCGACTGAAAGATGAGCTGGAGTGTATGTCAAGTAGTCGGAGGGGGATATATGGATGAGCTTACCTTGGTCCATTCTCTGAGCTTTAGGAAAGTATCCCATGTGAGACCATTGGGCTGTAGGGTCCCCATGTAGAAGGCCGGCCCAGCGGAGGGCTCTGTCTGAGGACCAGGGGGGGAATTCTGATGGTCTGAATGAGGCCATCCATGCTCTATGACTCCATCAATGTCCAGAGGGTAGATCTCCCAGTCCGTCAACACATCTTTACCCAGGATCAGGTTGCTCAAGAGGCCCTGCAGGGCACACAACAGTCATCATCTGTTCACGAAGTTGGTTCAGTTTCACAACAAAATATGGGAGCGGGGAGTCTGCTTTCCCCAGACATTCCTCATATTACCTCAAATTTCAGCAGTTTTACAGCCTGTCTGACAGCTCTATACGGCACACCGTCGGACACGTAAAGCGTTGGCATTAAACAAAACGTTATCTTGTGTGTGTATGTGTGAAACAGGATTGTGATTGCTCTCTGTGGAAATTGGCTCGGTTTCTTGCCTTGTAATCATTGATCTTGCTGCCAAAGTTGACCCTGCCCATGTTCTCCACGAGAATGTCCAGGATGTCTCCCTGCTGGCCGGTGACGTTTATCACTAGTATGGTGTCTCTCTCCAGCCGGCCCAGAAACACCTGCTCGAAGGTGCACAGGGGGAAACCTTGATAATGGCCTTAACAGCACACACAATTATGCTCACACTGGGTAGATGTCTTGATTATAGCAAAATGTATAGATAACCCATATTTTGCCCGTTAAACTGTTTTATATATGTGTTCAACTTCATGTGTATGTACCCCCACACCTGGCAGTTTAACAGACAAAAGATAACAATGAACTTTTGTTGTTGGCTAGACAACAAAAGTTCACTGTTATCACCTACCCCGTTGGTGGACACATATGCGCGGTCATGAACCCCATTCAGTGGTGAGATGAGTGGCGTGGGCTCTGAGAGGTCCCTGGGCAGTTTGGTCCTATACAGCATATACCCATAGTACTAGAAACAATGGACACGATGTGGTAACAGTCAACAGTCTAGAAGTTCTCCACGATTCAAGAGATGCACGGTCATTAGAGTGCAAGCTCTCCTATTTTATTTTTGCCTTCAGAGAGGCACCATACCTGCTTCATCTCTTCAAATGTCAGAGGGTACTGGGAATGGACAGGGCCCTGGGGCGAGAGAGTGTTCAACAGACTGCTGATGTTTCCAACCTGGAAAAGGGAATAAATAATATATGTGATATCTCCCTCGGTCTTTGATGCAGCTGCCATATCTGATGGTTTTTGATCAGAGAAGTTCTGTGTTGCGAAACTCATTTAATCTCATTAGCAAGAATGCCGACAATTGACAATACCTTTTTCAGAGTCACAAACCCATAAGCAAACTTCGGAGTTGCAGGTGGCATGGGACCGGAGGGAACTTCTCTGAACTGTATAAAAACATTTATAAATGTCGTAAAATCAACAAAAATATCTTAAATACCTTACAACAGAGACACGGTTAGCAATATGAGGCTTTAATAAGCTTGAAGGGGGGCTATGTTCAAAGCGGTACCAGTTTAATGACTTCTCTGAGGGCCAGCAGCTTCTCTGTGGGATCTCCTGCCTCAGACAGCGGGGCGTTGTAGTCATAACTAGTCACCACTGAGCGATATCTGGTGTCATGATCCGCACCTGTAAGCCAACATAACAAGAGAACATACAAGCGGAAACTCAAGCCAAGGTTTGTGTGGGTTTTTTACCCCTGTCTCAATGAGGTGAAGATGACTGAACAGCAAAATGTAAACACTGAAATAAATCACAGGACTTTACCATTCCAGTAACCAAAGTTAGTCCCTCCTTCAAACATATACCTGAAAAGAGAGAAGCGGTAGAACGTTTCACGTGTTTTTTTTTCATCATCACATCGCTTGTTTTGAGGTGCGCACCGGAGGGTTTCAACAACAATTTCAGCTGAATATGGTCATTCCCAGGCCGTGACTGAGTTTGCTCCTAGATGAGTTAAGTTAGGGGGACATACATGTTGACGTTGGCCCCCATGGACAGCATTTCGCTCAGCATGCGGCTGACCTTCTGAGTTTCAACCACAGCATGCTGGTCTCCCCAGTGATCCAGCCAGCCGGTGTAGAACTCCGAGTTTACCTGCAGCAGCAACAACCATGACAACCATTTCACACCACAGAACACTTGTTTGTTTTGGTTTGCAACATGTGAACTGCAGAGGTTTTGGCTCCTGGTAGCGCTACGGAGCAAAGTGGGTCCCCGTGTCACAGCTAAAACACTAACACAGCTAACCCCAAAGCCGGATGTCAACACTGGAGCCTTCTGAACATCAAAAACGGAGATTTTATAAACTCTGGGGGTAATGTGACGGTAATAACTTAGGTGATGACACAGTCAGTGGGCTCTAACTACACGCCCCATGTCTGTGCAAGTGAAATTCTGAATGCGTTTGTTTGCATGGAAAACTCTGCAGTTCAGCTTTAAGCTAGATTTGTTCTGTTTCGTACGTTTCTGTAGCCATTTGTGACTCCGCCCCCCCACCCCCACACCCGTTTTCTCCCCAGTTGTACTTGGCCAATTACCCCACTCTCCAAGCCATCCCGGTCTCTGCTCCACCCCCTCTGCTGATCCAGGAGGGCTGCAGATTACCACATGCCTCCTCCCATACATGTGGAGTCACCAGCCGCTTCTTTTCACCTGACAGTGAGGAGTTTCACCAGGGGGACGTAGCACGTGGGAGGATCACGCTGTTCCCCCCAGTTCCCTCTCCCCCCTGAATAGACACCCCGACCGACCAGAGGAGGCGCTAGAGCAGCGACCAGGACACATACCCACATCCGGCTTCCCATCCACAGACACGGCCAATTGTGTCTGTAGGGACGCCCGACCAAGCCGGAGGTAACACAGGGATTCGAACCGGCGATCCCTGTGTTGGTAGGCAACAGAATAGACCGCCACGTTACCCGGACGTCCGTGACACCGTGTGAACGTCGTGTAAATAACGTGAGTGAAACGAAACAGTCTTTTTTCTCTGATATGGAAAGAATAGTTTACATTTGCTGCAGGTTAGCTCAGCTTGTGAATTCACGTGTAACTCACCAGAGGGCCCCGTGGTTCAAATCTCCTTTGAAGGCTGAAGGCTTGTGTTATATTTGTGTCTGGGTAAAGAAAAAGACGTCATAGGTTTTACATCGCTATTTAAACACTTACAAGTAATCACAAAGAACTAGATGCTGATACTTCTATACCCTGTCTGCGAAAAACACCAACCTGTGCCAAAATCTACAGTGGCGTATATTCCTTCCAGAGTCCCACATGTCATTTCCTTGTCTGTGTTTCCATCGGTGGTGAACAGGACCGTGTCTTCACCCAGGAAGAAACGGAACAGAGTCCGCAGGTGCCGCATGTAGTTGTAGTCACAAGCAAAGTAACTTCCATACTCATTCTCAACCTGAAGATAAGGGACACGAGTAATTCAACTCACATTGTTGCTCTATGTATGTGTGTGTGTACATATATATATATATATATAGAGAGAGAGAGAGAGAGAGAGAGAGAGAGAGAGAGAGAGAGAGCGACCCCCCCCTTTCTCCCCAATTGTATCTGGCCAATTACCCCACTCTTCTGAGCCGTCCCGGTCTCTGCTCCACCTCCTCTGCTGATCCGGGGAGGGCTGCAGACTACCACATGCCTCCTCCCATACATGTGGAGTCACCAGCTGCTGCTTTTCACCTGACAGTGAGGAGTTTCACCAGGGGGACGTAGCATGTGAGAGTATCACGCTATTCCCACCAGTTCCCTCTCCCCCCAAACAGGCACCCCAACTGACCAGAGGAGGCGCTAGTGCAGTGACCAGGACACACACCTACATCCGGCTTCCCACCCGCAGACACGGCCAATTGTGTCTGTAGGGACGCCCGACCAAGCCAGAAGTAACACGGGGATTTGAACCAGCGATCCCCGTGTTGGTAGGCAAAGGAATAGACCGCTACATTACCTGGATGCCATACCATAGAGATTCACATACACTTGTGCACTATTCTACCTGGACACCTATGATGTTACCGCCGTTCGTATAGAGCCATGGCTTCACTTTTGGGAGGAGAACAGCCAGCCAGTTGCTTACTGCCTGCAAGTAATCTGACACAGAGCAACATGAGTCAGCATGACAATGAAAGACAAGGCAAATAAGAGAAGTGAGGGGAATGTTGAAATTGTACCTGGGTCAGCAGAGCGGAGTATGATGTTGGGTTTCTCGAGCAGCCAAGCTGGTAATCCACCCTGGAAATGGAGAAGAAAGACTGGTTTTTCAGGTGATTTAAACAACAGACATGTCAATATCCCAAGTGGGATATTGTATGAAGTACAAAGCAGCAGTAAAATGATGCAAATATCCAGACAGGATGCATTTAGAGGAATCGATTTAGATTCCTGAAGATCAGGTGACTGTCAGAGAGCCAGAATAGGTTGTCATGCGATAAGGCAAAATCTGCTACCCAATGATGCTTGGGACAAAAATATCTCCAAGTGGTTTCTCTATGCCCTCATTAAATGTTGTTTTCTGTTTATTGAGGCAAAACAGAGAAAAATATCATTTACAGAATCACTGATTGATAACTATCAGTTCTGAAATAATAATTTTGAGTTCAAATGCAAGTCAAAAGCAATGAAAAGTAATACTAGTACTTTGCATCCCAGATAGCAAACTTGCTGTGGCCCGGACCCGTCCCACACCCGACACTTCATCCGGCTCCACACACCGCGTGGAATGATGGTACTTGGGCGGTCCACTCCTGTTTGCCAGATCTGGGCCAGAACCAAGCCATAGCAATGCCACATGTGCCACATATTTGCCAAAGGTGGCCCATATTTGTTTTGTGATATTTGGGCCATATTCACCATTTACCGCACGGGCCACTTCAGGGTCACATCCAGATTACATGTTGCCCAGAGCAACGCATCTTTGCCAAAAAAGGCCCACATCTGATTTGGCATCTTTGGGCCATATTTGCTATTATACATGTGGGCCACTTCAGGCTCACATCCATTTCGTCAGGGCCAGAAGAAGGCCACCAGCGTCACATCGTTGCCTGAAGTGGCCCTCATCCGGATGCCATTTGGGATCAGCCCTGCACAAAGAGTAAGTGATAAGTCTGATTCTTGACAAAAGAGAAAAGAGTAAAGGGTAAAAGAGCTCACCATTTCCCATTCTGCACAGATATAAGGTCCTGGACGCAAGATTACCAGAAGGCCAGTCTGATTGGCTAGATCCAGGAAGTGCTCCACATCACGGTCCCCTGAGAAGTTACTCACCCCTTGTACCGACTCGTGGAAATTCCAGGGCACGTATCTGTATGGACAAAAAGTGTGGATATCTGTTATCAGCATACATCAGCGAGTCCCTGGCCCGGTGATGAGAAAGGTGTTCATCCACCTGAGCCGTTCACTTACATTTGGACTGCATTGAGGCCGGCCATGAACATCTTGAAGAGACGATCCTTCCAGTAGTACCGGGGTATTCTGGAGTAGTGGATGCTGCCTGATATGTATTGAAAAGGCTGTCCATCTTTAAGGAAACAGTTGTTTTTGTAGTCTATAGAAAATGTCCTGCCCCCAGAGATCTGTGAGAGAGGAACATTTCATCGCATAATTGGTATGACGTGACAGTTTTTATAATTATGATATGCCATGTCTTTTTGTCACCAACTCCAAGTGCCTGCTGTGCAGTAACATGCCACTAGCAGCTGTAGGCCCTGTAATGTATGTAATGTGGTTGCCCTGGTCCCAGACGTGCCCTGAGCACATGGTTCTGTGACAGACGGTCACAGGGGCAGTCATGCATCAGGAGATGTGGCTCACTGAGCAAAGCACATGCTGCAGAACATGGAGCACGACGCACTGCTCACACGAGCGGAACCAGGCCAGAACCAGGGCTTGAGGGTTGCCCCAAACGCTGCTTCTCCTCGTCCCATGTATGTATGCCCTGCTCTCCAGCGGGCCACCCGCTCTCCAGCGACCCCCCCCCCCTCCATGTATACCCTGCTCTCCAGCGACCCCCCCCTCCATGTATACCCTGCTCTCCAGCGACCCCCCCCTCCATGTATACCCTGCTCTCCAGCGACCCCCCCCCTCCATGTATACCCTGCTCTCCAGCGACCCCCCCTCCATGTATACCCTGCTCTCCAGCGACCCCCCCCCTCCATGTATACCCTGCTCTCCAGCGACCCCCCCCCTCCATGTATACCCTGCTCTCTAGCGACCCCCCCCTCCATGTATACCCTGCTCTCCAGCGACCCCCCCCTCCATGTATACCCTGCTCTCCAGCGACCCCCCCCCTCCATGTATACCCTGCTCTCCAGCGACCCCCCCCTCCATGTATACCCTGCTCTCCAGCGACCCCCCCCCCTCCATGTATACCCTGCTCTCCAGCGACCCCCCCCCCTCCCCCCCTGCGGACTTCATGGCCCGGTGATGGGAAGCCAAGACCGCTCGTTTCCCCTGCAGCCTTTCACAGAACAAACACGTGACTCCAACCCAACTTTGTACGTCAGCCTAGCTAATTAACGGCACCTCATCTGAGCGTCTGATTTGCGTCCCTTACCAAGTTTCCATTTACAGTTAAGTAGGCAAAGTTCACTGCAACGAAGAGCAGGATCCTCGCGTCCATGTCCACCGTGTCCTTCCTTGGGAGCACGACACCCGCAGCTTCCTCCACAGCTCACGGGTCCCCCGAGCTCATGCCGTCGCCCTGCTGCCCGCGGCCTCCTCCCTGACGACCACCATGGACCAGCCGCCCGCCCGGCTGCTGCTGCTGCTGCTGCTGCTGCTGCTGCGACCTCCGCACTTCAAAATCACTGTCATGTGACGGCCACGCTGGGATCCGCTGGGTCCTAAGCCCCGCCAGATAACCACCCGCCCCGCCCCCCGTCCAAAACAAGCGCACCCCTCCCAAAGCAGTACTGCATAAACTAACTCCGTGTTAACCAGAAAACACGCGTGTGTGTGTGTGTGTGTGTGTGTGTGTGTGTGTGTGTGTGTGTGTGTGTGTGTCTGACCTTTCCTTTCCCTTTTCAGATCTGTTTTCCTTTTCAGATCTGTTTTTATTTTCAGATCTGTTTTTATTTTCAGATCTGTTTTTATTTTCAGATCTGTTTCCCTTTTCAGATCTGTTTTCCTTTTCAGATCTGTTTTTCTTTTCAGATCTGTTTTTGCAGTGTGAAGTCCTCCGTGATGACGAGGCATGAATGTCCAGTGTGTCAGAGGAAACTATAGATGTACTGTTAGCCTGTCTCTGTAAAGAAGACACAAAGAAAAGAGGATTGCTGTCAAATAATAACAATAATGATAATAATAATAATAATGATAATAATGATAATAATGATAATGATAATAATAATAATAATGATAATAATAATAATAATGATAATAATGATAATAATGATAATGATAATGATAATAATAATAATGATAATAATAATAATAATGATAATAATGATAATAATGATAATGATAATAATAATAATGATAATAATAATAATAATGATAATAATAATAATAATGATAATAATGATGATAATAATAATAATGATAATAATGATAATAATAATAATAATGATAATGCTAATAATAATGATAATAATAATGATAATGATAATAATGATAATAATAATAATAATGATAATAATAATAATAATAATACTAATGATAATAATAATAATAATGATAATAATGATAATAATAATAATGATAATAATAATAATAATAATAATAATGATAATGATAATGCTAATAATAATGATAATAATAATGATAATAATGATAATGATACACACACGTAATGTCCCAAACGCCGTCTGACTTCCCACACAAAGTAGGCTGAATGTGAGCAGCTGCTATTGTGCCTGACACAGCTGCAGAACAAAGCAGCCAGCTCACGAAGGGGTTTCTTTATTACGCTTAGGAGCCACGCAACGTAAGCTTCTCTCCCCCTGTACCCCCCCTGCACCCCCTGTAGCCCCCCCGTCTCTCTCCCCTGCCCCCCCCTGCACCCTCCCCACCCCACCCCGTCTCTCTCCCCTGCCCCCCCTGCACCCTCCCCACCCCACCCCGTCTCTCTCCCCTGCCCCCCGCAACCCCACCCGTCTCTCTCCCCTGCCCCCTGCACCCCCCGTCTCTCTCCCCTGCCCCCCCTGCACCCCCACCCCCCGTCTCTCTCCCCCGCACCCCCCCGTCTCTCTCCCCTGCACCCCGCACCCCCCGTCTCCCCCCCCTCTCGCTCTGTGTGTGTGTGTGTGTGTGTGTGTGTGTGTCTTTCCCTACATGTTGAACGACGTATTCATGTGAGCACTGATCCTCACCCTTGACCCCTACAGCGGGCGTCCCCGGTCCATTCAGCTGCCGGGCCGTCTGCAGACTCTGGGCTCTGCATCCGCCGCGCCACTTATTTATCACATGGTCATTTCATTTTCATGCCATTATTGATCCGAGTATTTCATCCATCCTATAGCGGTATATGAGAACATTAATATTAAAGGACACCAGATGGCGCTGTAACACCGGAGTGTAACACAGACACCCGGATGAGAAGGGTTGCGTCGCCGCGACCTAGGACACCCGGTGCGGGTCTCCCCCCCCCCCCCCCCCGTGTGGGCGACGCCGTGTTTCCTTCCCTGCTGCTTATGGCTCCTGGGTGGCTGCTGCTTCGCTGTTCCTTCCTTTGTTTCCCTTCGTAGTCTTTTCAGCCTTTCTCAGACAGACACGTCATTCCGCTGTTCACATGGGAAGCACACGTGTGCCGCGGCGGCTACTCTTTTATCTTGCTATCTGTTACTTATTGACATGTGGATATTTCACTGTAGTATTGTTTGCCTGGCTGTCTATGGGAGAGCACATGTATTCATTAATATCTCAAATACTATACGTGCTGAAGTACTCGTACCTGCTACACTGGTGCCCATGGAGACGAGCTGAACCTATCAGCGCCGTGTATAGAGCCGGCCATCCTCTCAGCTTTGTAACACGCGCTGTGATTGGCTGAGAGCCTGTCTCGTGGCTGACGGGCGCCATGTTGCCTACCAACGTCTGCCTCCGTCATCGTGACGTTTCAATGATTGTTCCTGCGTTTTCGGCCCATTTGAAGGAGAACTGGCGTGTTGTGCGGCCTGGGGCTGTTCTGTTCGGCCGGGACAAGGCCACGGGATGCACAAAGGAGGGCAGTTTGGACCGGGAGGATTCGCAGGCTGGGCTGGTCCCCCTCAGCTGGTTCCTGCTTGTGCTCGGCGAGTGTTTAGGATTTCTGGATAAACTAACTTGCCAACAGCAGTCCGAGGGTCTGTAAGTACTGATGTGTGGAAATCAGTTGTGTAGCACATCCCAGCCACGTGTAACCGCTGACACATGTAAGCAGCGTCAGACTGTCATGTGGGATGGACTGAGTGACAGGCCTGAGCCTGAGCCTGAGCCTGAGCCTGAGCCTGAGCCTGAGCCTGAGCCTGAGCCTGAGCCTGAGCCTGAGCCTGAGCCTGAGCCGAGGCAGGGTGTGGGTCGTGTGGAGGTAAACTAGACCAGAGCCCCGATACAGAACTGACGCTGCACTGGCTAGACCTGGAAACAGCTAGGCCTCATAGGTCCCTGATATTATTGCTCACTATCATTCACTGGTAGCCCGCTGAACGTTGCAGAATATTGTACCGTGCATGCACCAGTAGACACGTTGGCCACTGGCTGACGGGTCGGACCCTTTAGTCGAGCGGTCAGCGATGTCTCCCGCGGTGCGGGCGATACGGGTTCGCGTCCCGGCCGCGGCAGTTCCTGTGGTTGCTCCCCGAATTCGCTATAATATGTAATACTGGTACTGACCACCAGTTTACCCACCACACCAGTAGTGTGTAGTGGATAAAAACTAACGTCTCTGGGGTAAATTCTTTGGGTTGAAATCTACATTGTATGCTGCAGGGGCCTCTGCAGCAGGGGCCCCCGCTGCAGAGGCCCCTGCTCAGTGCCTGCGACCGCTGGTGGGGTTCTTCCTGATCTCATCACCTTCATCATGGACTGAAAAAGTGAAACACGTTATTACCGCAGCCTCTGATCCTGATCTGGTGTCAAACCACCTACTCTGACTACTGGTACGCAATGATAAAACAATTTCTGGTTCTCTGCAACTGGGATTGAAATGATGGAAAAGCCATAATTTCTGGAACCCTGAGTACTGCTACTGAATGATGCAAAATACATAAAGTGCCTCTCACAATTATTTACACAGCTTCAATATGTCGTCTAAATGTTTAATCTAATAAATTCTGGTTTCCTCTAACTTGGGGGTCAAAGTCTAGTAATACAAATGAACAGAGTGATCCGTTCATGTTACATTACACCCACAAAACGGGGTCAGCTGTGAGCCTCATTTTGCCATGTGACCAATTAATAAGGTGACAGACACAGTAGTCATGTTACGTTCTTATTTAACAGTAGACAAAAGTGAGGCGACTTTCGGTCCGTTATCTCATTAAGCTGGTCACACGACATAACAAGGCTCATAGCTTACCCTATTATATGGAGTGCTTCAATTGTCCAACTGATTTCTATCACTGCACTTGATCTGTGACCCCCGGCTTACAGGAACATGAATCTATTAGATTAAATAACTTGGTCAACCTTTTGACATTATTCAGAAAGGGTTTTGAGCTTTTCTGAGGCTGTCATTAGCATTTGTAAGACTTGCATACCACTGCATAAATACTTTTGAGAGGCACTGTAATTTCTGGTGCATACTGGTATTGAATGATGGAAAAGTCCATTTCTGGTGCTCTGACTACTGAATATGAGTGATGCAAAAGACTCATTCCCTCATGTCTGTGAAAGTGCAGCTTGAGAGGTCATGAAGTGAGCGCGATTTTGAATAGCTCGCACATGGTGCTGCCTACCAGTTGGTAGGCAATATGGCGCCCGTGTAGCCAGTTGGCCTGACTCGCTCTATACACGGCGCTGGAACATATTTGTCAATAGCGCCACCATATGGTTGGTTATTAAGCATTTTATGTTTTGCCTAATAACTCACGAACCGTTAGAAGTAGAAGTAATCTTTTTGTACAGTGGGCTCCACGGATGACTGATTCGGCGGATATAGGCCACACCTATTTGCACCTATAAACATTTTCCATCATTTTTCATTTCAGGATCAGGAACACTTTTTAATGCCGTTCCCCCAACCCACAGCAGTGTAACATACAGACAAAAACACACTTAAGAGCTACAAGAACACACATATCCAAACCAAAAAAAATCTTGGTAGGATCCCTCGAACAAGCGCCCCTGCCGACCAGAGGAGGCGCTAGTGCAGCGACCAGGACAAATACCCACGACCAGGACAAAAACGCCAGCCAGGATGACCGCCGGTCTGCATGGGCTAGCAATTAGCCTAGCCTGCCCCGATTACGCGTCCTGTCAGACCGCCCTCCGTGTTTCCTCCTCGGGCGCAGCTCCAGGCAGGGGCCGTGGTCCCTGTGGCAACCGGACGAAGCAGACCAAGCCCTCCCAGCCACACACCCCTGACACACCTCCCTGCACTCCACACGACGACATCAAAACCACCAGTCAACGCCAGGTGAGGCCGCCGCCAGACCGCCCTCGGTGTTATCGGAACTGCCAGAAGATCGTGCCGTGACACCTGTCCGCATGGGCTAGCAGTTAGCTTAGCCTGCCCCGCTTCCGCATCCTGTCCGACCGCCCTCGGTGTTACCTCCTCGGATGCAGCTCCGGGCAAGGCCGCGGTCCCTGGGCCCACAGATATGAATACACCTGGGCCCACAGCGCAGCAGACCAAGCTCTCCCAGCCAACAAACCAAGACACAAACTTAGACGCAGACATGGACAAAGACACTGCGTGGACGGTCTGGGGGATGCCGCTGCGAACGTGAATTCGCGCCGCCATCTTCCCACACCAGTACTGAGTGAGGCCGCTGCAGATGGGTATTCACGCCGCCATCTTCCAACACCGGTAGCGGAAGAAGATTTTTCGGTAAATTATTTTATGCCTCTTTTGGCACACGTTTTGCGGAATCTTCACGTCATTTGTGACATACCATATTTAGATGAGCCCAATCAAAACTTATGAGTTCGTTATTCGATATCGCTTATCGCTTGTATTTGGTTATAGCAATATTAAAGGCGTGGCCTGATGCACTTAATGGGTCGTAATTGGTCAATGCAAAACTGCAACCAGTTTTATAAATGTTCTACATACAGCCACAAAGCTCAAGTTTGTCTCATTTGATACAATTCTACGAACAGGGGGCACTACAGTAACCATATAACGTGATATTTCTACATTACACAGCTTCTCCATGAGCATCTACTACTACTACTACTACTTTCAGCTGCTCCCGTTAGGGGGCGCCATAGCGGATCATCCGTCTCCATCTCTTCCTGTCCTCTACATCTTCCTCTGTCCCACCAGCCACCTGCATGTCCTCCCTCACCACCTCCATAAACCTCCTCTTTGGCCTTCCTCTTCTCCTCTTCCCTGGCAGCTCCATATTCAGCATCCTTCTCCCAGTATACCCAGCATCTCTCCTCCACACATGTCCAAACCATCTCAATCTTGTCTCTCTTGCTTTGTCTCCAAACCGTCCAACCTGAGCTGTCCCTCTAATATCCTCGTTCCTAATCCTGTCCTTCTTCATCACTCCCAGTGAAAATCTTATCACCTTCATCTCTGCCACCTCCAGCTCCTCCTCCTGTCTTTTCATCAGTGCCACTGTCTCCACACCATATAACATCATTTATGAGCTCACCTTCAACCACACAGCCGAGGACTAATCAAGGAAATCAGCTGGTGTAGGGAAAACTGGTGCACACTCGCCCCCTTTGTGGCACATGTTTGAATATCACCGCTACACTGAGCAACAAAGATCATTCAGGGTCATTGTGTGCACCAAGAGTAATCTCAGCGATAAACGTAGTGGCATCGGTGTTCCTGACTTCTGAAGTCCCAAAGGAAATGGATTTGGAGTGAGGTTTGGACACACCTGCCTGAGTAGGGGACAGTAAATAAAGCGTTTGTTAGGTGGGGGATTGGAGTACAGGGCCTTGTTCTGGTTAATTACAGACTCTTGGGGGAGGACTTCATTCAAGAGACGCCTTTCCCCGAGGTGACTCCACCCCCCCCCCGGGTCTCCCATCATGTAAAGGACAGGCCCTTCCAGCAAACGAGGGCAGGTCTAGTCAGAACCTTTGAGTCGTAATGAAAAAGCTAAATAAGAGGACGTACCATCGGAGCCAATGCTCCCAGTACAGAGCCATATGCAGTAGGAGACAATGAGTTATATGGACAGTGGCCTAATGTCTGCTATTGGCAGTCACTGCCACTAAAGTCATTAGAGGTAAGTAGTCTGGTGTGCATATTAGTCTCAATCACTTCCCCAGACTCCCACCGTCTTTAGAAGTGGTGTTATCCTCCGTGCATTAGGCAGTCACTAAGAGTTGTTTTGTGGTCAATATTCCGATTTTCCACAAGCCTGGTCTGGGATATTGATGAGCTCTTTAATGCTTATCAGCACTCTCACAATCATAACACAATTACCCCCCCCCCAAAAACCGGACCAGTGAATTTCATCTTTTATCCCATTCCCGGGAGAACTGGCAGGCTAATGAGCCAGAGCTGCTGGGCATTTGTGCTATCTGTACTTGGGATCGGCTGCATTAGGGATTATGAGGCCACCCCTCTCAAAATGGAGATTTATGAGTAGAGGGGCAGCAAAGCAAATGAGATCATTGTAGAGGCTAGTCGTTAGCCCTAGCAGGGCGGGCCAGGAAAGGTTAACAGCCTACTGTGTCTTCATGCACATGTGTGTGTTTGTGTTGACCATGCGGGCATCACTCCACAGTGCGGAGTGGTCTGGCCTGCCTGAATCAGCAGACTCACATAGACCTGGCTAAGCACACTTGCAGCATGACTTTGTGCTCGCATGATGAATAAAGGGAAAGAAGTTGTGCCACATGCAGGGCTGTTACCCACCGCAGCATCTACTCAGCAGCACAGCGCCCCCTGTCGGTCAGCAGCAGCTGCCCACGGCCCCAGAGCGAACACGCCCAAGAAGCGCCTCGGAG
>NC_079221.1:2062936-2067936 GCF_029633865.1 Lampris incognitus
TTCAGCCTCAGGAAAGTACGGGATGTGCATCGAACACAACATAGTGTCTGAGGAGGAATGTTTGCGGTGAGATATTTAGAGAAGTCCTGCTGCGTGAAACCTGGCTCATTAGAATGCCATCCGCCCGGGAGGTCCGCCAGAGTGGTGGGAGAGTCTCGGAACAACACGGAAAAAAGGTCCGAAGGCCTATTTGGGGAATATGGTGACCAGCTGTTGAAATGTTCATTAGATGTCCATCCCTCAGCTTTTGCAAGCATGCTGCTCCACATTCAGCGGTGACACTTGTTGTCGGTAAAAAAGGGAGACACAAGAGCTTTGCTTTGTGCTTTGTATGGTCAAACCACGAGTGGAAAGTGTTTTCTTTTTTCTTTTTTCTCTTTGGAATTTCCCCTTTTCTCCACAGTTGCACTTTACCCCAGTCTCCCGAGCCGTCCCGGTCTCTGCTCCACCCCCTCTGCTGATCCAGGAGGGCTGCAGACTACCACATGCCTCCTCCCATACATGTGGAGTCACCAGCCGCTTCTTTTCACCTGACAGTGAGGAGTTTCACCAGGCGGACGTAGCACGTGGGAGGATCACGCTATTCCCCCCAGTTCCCCCTCCCTCGAACAGGCACCCCGACTGACCAGAGGAGGCGCTAGTGTAGCGACCAGGACACACACCCACATCCGGCTTCCCACCCACAGACACGGCCAGTTGTGTCTGTAGGGACGCCTGACCAAGCCGGCAGCAACACGGGAGTTCGAACCGGCGATCCCGTGTTGGGATAGACCCCTGTGCTACCCAGACACCGTGGAAAGTGTTTCTTGAAGTGCTCCTTTGACTTGTAACGCATCAAGGAGAGCATGGGCAGCACATCCACAGGAGAAGAGCAGCAACTGAATCGTTCCCACCCAGTACTGTGTTCTTCTCATCATCGGTTGTTTGTGTCCTTCACCGTGAGAAGATAAGTACAGACGATAAATACACAGGCTGTGCTGCAAGCTTTCAATGTTGACATACTAGGTGTGAGTAATGCTTTTAATTGAAGCCCTTTCAGCTCTCTGGTCTTCCCGGACATGCCACATAATTTGATAAATGTGGCACCAGGATCTGTCATTGCCCATATTTGTGCTTTATTGTGCTGCTGCCTGGAAGAGTGATCCGACGTAGATTGAATCACCTCAGTGTGTTGATATTATTAGATGTTCCATTTGGTCTCGATGTCCACTTTCCTCTCCTCCTCTCGCCATCCGTCAAACTTAATAGGCTGATTCAATCAAATCTGTCCCCCTTTCTTTGTCCTCTGGGTGTGTCCACTTCATTACTGCGATGCTCCCCTGGCACCACGGTCACCGCCCCACAGCAGCGAGCCGGAGACACCCACACCAGGACCGGCGCGGGTCATCTAGCTGATGAGTTGAACAGGCTAATATGAGTCATTATATGACGTGTTCATTTACATACTAGATGGCTTGGCAAAGAGACGATAGGACCCCAGCCTCGTGCACCAGCTTCATCTTATTTGCCTAACTTCTACGGCATGTTTTATCCCAAAACCCCATCATGGACCTTTCTGAGCAGGAATAGGAAGCTACAGGGTCAGTACTCCCCAGGCAGGACTGGGAGCAGATCAATGCCACGCCTGCTGTTGCGCTGCATTCGGGGCGGGGGTGGGGTGGGGTGGGGGGTGGGGGCTGCACGGGTGGTTGCTCTTTACATAATCAAGCCACATCCAGTTAAGTGATTATCATGAACTAACTGAGACTGAGCGCTTGTGACTGTGTGGAGAATAAACAAACAATCACTCTCAGTCAGAAGGGCCTCTGTTGGTGTCCGGGTGGTGTGGCGGTCATTCCACCACCAACACGGGGATCGCTGGTTCGAATCCCCGCGTTACCCACCACGTGTTACCTCCGGCTTGGTCGGGCGTCCCTACAGACACAACTGGCCGTGTCCTGTGGGTGGGAAGCCAGATGTGGGGATGTGTCCTGGTCGCTGCACTAGCGGCTCCTCTGGTCGGTCGAGGCGCCTGTTCAGGGGGGAGGGGACTGGGGGGAATAGCGTGATCCTCCCCCACGTGCTACGTCCCCCTGGTGAAACTCCTCACTGTCAGGTGAGAAGGTTGGCAACACTACATGTATGGGAGGAGGCATGTGGTAGTCTGCAGCCCTCCCCGCGTCAGCAGAGGGGGTGGAGCAGAGACCGGGACGGCTCGGAAGGGTGGGGGTGATTTCTCCCCAATTGATACAATTGGGGAGAAAAAGGGGGGGAAATAAAAAAAAACCCCAAAACAAATGGGGCCTCTATCACGTGCACTCAAGCCAGACCTTCCCATCATTTAACATGAGGCTGTGTGAGAGTCCCTCCCTGACCTGAATGACCTTGCTCAAGGGCTTATCTGTCAGTGGGTGGGTCAACACAGCCCCTCTGTCTCCATTAGCACTCCAAAATATACCATATCAAGCAGCCAATAAAGGACCATTTTGATTGAAAATCAAAATGGTCCTTTATTGATCTAGTAAATTGATCTGAAACGGTGTCATGGCCCTGGCTTGGCTCCTTGCTTGTTGTGGCAGATTCCAGAAGGTAAAGATCCCCTTCCTGCCATCCATGAGGCAGGTTGATAAATGTGGCCCGGCTCTGGCTGTTTATGATAGTGTCGGGGCTACTGTTTGCAGCTATGCAGACCAATCCTAAAGCCACAGCACTTGCTAGACGTGGCTCACATAGAGGCTGGATATAGAGGCAGAGATAGGAGAGCGGGCTTGTCTCTGGGCCGCCCTAAGACCCGTTCGATGCAGCATCCAAGAGCTGAATCTACCACACAGTCAAGTCGACATAACAGTGCATTTGTTATTCTTTGTTGTAAAAATAGAGACGTGTATTTTTGACCCACAGGCATGTCCCTACAAAGCTCTTCTCATATGTATCTGCAGATCCTCTCCAACATCTTCCGGACCTCCCGCTGGTCTCCGGTGACACGGTGGGGAATCAGAGCAGCCAGTTGGCGGGTAATTTCTGTACGGTGAAGGGAACAGCAGACAGTCCTACTTCTTACTAACAGTCCGTCATTCTAGGAAAGAGGAAGACTCTGATTGCCGTGAAGTGAAAGCGCCGTGCTGAAGCCAGCTGGCTGGTAACGGTTTTGCTGTGCTGAATGAGCGTCTGTTGAGAAGTTACAGTGTCTCTATGTGTGTGCAGCCCCGCGTCCCAAGCTAGTGCCTCGAGCCATGCTGAGGGAGTCGGGACCGGGATCCTGCTGTGAATGAGCCCTTTCGGACACATGTGAACCGCTGGGCACAGCCAGCGTGGTGCTGTGAATACAGGACATGAAGTGGAGGAGGAGGAGGAGAGGAGGAGGAGGAGGAGGAAGAATCCCAACGGGCTGCAGAAGCTGCGTTAGAGACGTGATGCTCAGCTGACGTCTGGTACGTGTGTGTGTGTGTGTGTGTGTGTGTGTGTGTGTGTGTGTGTGTGTGTGTGTGTGTGTGTGTGTGTGTGTGTGTGTGGTGGATGCTTCCTCCGAGCCACGCTGGTATGTGGGGTCACACATCGGCTTCCCAAGCGGTAACTGAAAACCAGCCACCACAGAAATAAACCGCGACATGTGCAGTCTCCCGAATTCTTTCCGGAGCTCTCATCCGGAACAAGAGTTTGGGAGATGTGACACAAGTGTGTAATGGGTACAAAGTGAAACATGGCGCATGGACGTAGACAAACTTCAGATGTAGACACATAATGGAGACGATCTCCCGAGGCGCGTGTGTGGAAAGTCAAATGAAGAAGTTGCCGTGAAAGTGGGGTTATCTGTCAGCATCAATCTCTGTGTTAACCCACCTGTCCTGTAGCACAGGGGGGACCCCAAACATCGCTTGTGTTTGGATACTTTATGATATATATATGTGATAAATCCACAAACCCCTGAACGTGACGTTTGTGTGTGTACGTCTGCACATATTTTCTTTATTTCAACCTACACGTTTGCTTTGATACATTACACCTCCACAACCTTCTCCAAAAACGTAAGTACCGTCATGTTGAATCTTATTTCAGCGATCGGGACAAGAGTCATGAGCAGAGAAAGTTGGACTAGCCTCCCCCCCCTCCCCCCCCCCTCCCCCTGGGCGTCTCACTTGATGGCCAAATGGGTGTTTTGTTCTCGCTCTTTGTCCCCTCAGGTAGAGTTGCAGCTTTGGTTACTCACACACGCAGCTTCCTGCCTGGCCGCTCGCCCCCGTGTCACATGTGGGCGAGCGTTTGAGCGGCTAATGAGCCACTCGCAGTATAAGGAGCAGCTCGTTCCCTGTCGTTAGGACTTACCAAATACTTAATGGGTAACACACACTATTGGTACCCATCCTAGATATGCTCGGCAAGTCACCATTTGTGCTCTGAGCAAGGCAGGAGGGTTTCATCTCTGATATCAGGATTAAGGTCAGCTCACCTGGGATAGGATTGGAATTGGGTCCCTAAACATCCCTGACTCTGATATGATTATGATTTAAGCAATTTGACAGGTATTCCGTGCTACTGGATTACAAAGAGAGGGGGAAAAGCAAAGAAGCAAAAGCCCCAAGCAGTCCAACGATGGTTTTCACGTCAAACCATATCTTTGATCTGAGCTACTTAGAACACGCAAGCATGTCGTGGGATCAGAACGTTTACTTGGCCTGAGATTCCAGAGATAATCCAAGCTGCTTCCCACCTGAGCCAGAGCAGCCCGGGAACGCTGTCTGTTGAGGCAGTGCTACATGTACAGGTACTCTGTTGAGGCAGTACTACATGTACAGATACTCTGTTGAGGCAGTGCTACATGTACAGGTACTCTGTTGAGGCAGTACTACATGTACAGGTACTCTGTTGAGGCAGTACTACATGTACAGGTACTCTGTTGAGGCAGTACTACATGTACAGGTACTCTGTTGAGGCAGTACTACATGTACAGGTACTCTGTTGAGGCAGTACTACATGTACAGGTACTCTGTTGAGGCAGTGCTACATGTACAGGTACTCTGTTG
>NC_079221.1:2072936-2102936 GCF_029633865.1 Lampris incognitus
GTGAGTGATGTATGCAAGTGCTAGAAGCTGCTATGAACTGGAGTCCAATTCTTCATGTGCACTCCGCCAACAAAGCTGATTCTGGTTCTGGTTCTGGTTCTGATTCTGACAGTAAGACCAGTGTGAGCATACATAGAGCAAGGCCAGGGGGGACTGGTGAGTGTGGTGCAAGTTGAGGGCGCAACACGAGATGTGATTGTGATGCAGTGATTTAAGCAGCGATAGCCAAGAATACCCTAACAAACATAGCACCACTTCCCTCCCTCCCTCGCCCGCCCGCCCGAACCCCGTCAGGCGCCCCAGCTAACGTAGGCCAGACCTGAGCACCACTTAAAACCAGCGTCCTACCTAAACATGCGTTTGATCCACACCAGGGGTTCTCAAACTGTGCTCCACATACCCCCTGTGGTGCACAAAGTGCCCCTCAGTGTCACGTCAGGTGACGCAGGATTTGGTGTATGTTGTGTATGCTCAGAGAAATTCACTTAGCCAGTAGAATCTTAGTCGAATCATAGTACGTGTCCTTCGTACTTTCACAACGATGACAGATTACAGTTTGTTGGTGGTGTGTGTGTGTGTGTGTGTGTGTGTGTGTGTGTGTGTGTGTGTGTGTGTGTGTGCCCACACATGTGCTTATGTCAGTCATTGGGATTTTTCTGCGGCTTGGTAAAATGGTGGCTTGTGGGTGGTATCTGGATGCGTTGGTTTGGCTAGAGGTGGTGCTTGGTCCAAAAAGGTACAGAACCACTGGTCTAGATCTGCGCTGTTTGCCAACCCAGTTTGTAAGTGGCCCCCTGTTCTGCAGATTTTCACGGTACCCCTGCATAGGTAGACTTGCCTGCTTGTACTCAAGCAATCATACACACACACACACACACACACACACATATATATATATATACACACACACACACACACACACACACATATATATATATACAAACACACACACACACACACACACACACATATATACATATATACACACATACACACAGCACTTAATTATGTTAGATGTGCCAAAAGTAGATGAGTGCAGGTTCTTTAATCATGACCCACTTTGTAAAGCACATTGCATTGAAGTTTAGTCTAAGGAATGTGCTACATAAATAAAGCGTGATTGATTGCTTGATTGATTGATTGATTGATTGGTTAAGGGTTGCAATGAAAATCTGCAGAACGGGCTACTTAAGGACTGGGACGGGAAACGCTGGCGTGGATGACGAGGCAGGCTGTGAAGAGGGCGTGGCGGGGTCTGGCCTCCTCAAGCCACGCCCCTCCGCACATTATGCCGGCTCCATTGAAATGGCTGGCCCGGGGAGAGCGAGCGCACCACAAGGGCTCGGCCGCGCCAGCGAAGGAGGGCTGCGGCTGCTGCGGTAGGTGAAGTATCGCCAGGCTGGCCGATGGCTCTCTGCTGAGCGACTCGGACTTGCTGGCTTCGCCCCGGCGGGAGACAGGCTGCGGGGGGAAGGACGGACGGACGGGCGGGCGGAGGGGACGCCTTAATCTGCTGAGCGGCGGCGGCGGCGGCGGATGGAAAGCGTTTGGGAATACATCTTGCTCCCGGGCGCAGCTGTGGTACCCTGAGCCAGACTACAAAGCGGCCGGAGGGAGGGCGGCCGGCCGGCCGGCGGGCGGGCGGGTGGAGATGGAGACTTTCTTTGTGGAGGTAAGTCGCTTATCGTCGCCAAGACTTGAGCGCCTGTTCGCTGTTTTCTTTCCGCCTTTCTTCCCTTCTCAGGGACTCGGTCCTGCGGCACTTTGGCCACCCCGTCGCTCTTTGTTACATTGTTTCTCTTGCATGGTTGTCCCGTGCGCCTTTCAGTGGTGTTGAGAATGCCCGAAGTTTCAGTTAGCAGGCTGAAATGGCGGCGATAAAGTCTATAACAGTATCGGTCCAGCGGACTGCGACTATATGGTCTACACTGTCTCCAGAGTGACACATGGTCTGGGCTGGTCTCCAGCATGCAGCTGTGTGAACTTGGTGAAGACGACTCATCCCCATACCCTAACTCACCCCCATACCCTAACTCACCCCCATACCCTAACTCATCCCCATACCCTAACTCACCCATACCCTAACCTAGCCCCATACCCTAACTCACCCCCATACCCTAACCTACCCCCATACCCTAACCTAGCCCATACCCTAACCTAGCCCATACCCTAACCTAGCCCATACCCTAACCTAGCCCCATACCCTAACTCACCCCCATACCCTAACCTAGTCCATACCCTAACCTAGCCCCATACCCTAACTCACCCCCATACCCTAACCTAGCCCATACCCTAACCTAGCCCATACCCTAACCTACCCCCATACCCTAACTCACCCCCATACCCTAACCTAGCCCATACCCTAACCTAGCCCATACCCTAACCTACCCCCATACCCTAACCTAGCCCCATACCCTAACTCACCCCCATACCCTAACCTAGCCCCATACCCTAACCTAGCCCATACCCTAACTCATCCCCATACCCTAACCTATCCCCATACCCTAACTCATCCCCATACCCTAACTCATCCCCATCCCCTAACTCATCCCCATACCCTAACCTATCCCCATCCCCTAACTCATCCCCATACCCTAACTCATCCCCATCCCCTAACTCATCCCATTCCTTGAAACACCTCTTTCCCAGTCAGCGCAGCTCACTTGATCTCATCACCATTAGGTCAAGATAAACCTGCTGCCTGAATCCGGACATGACGTCTCCATCTTTTTTGTCTTCTCTGTCCCCACTTGCTCTATAGACGAGGGTTTTTCTTTTGTTCCCGAAGGGTTTAAGTTTTAAAGAGTAACCCCCCCCCCTGGGAAGTCTATAAATGCTGAGTACTAGGACATCCATGCATGTAAGTGTTTCCTAGTTAGCGACGTCTTGCCTTGCTCGTGTAGTTCCCGGAGCTCCCGGGTCTGATTTGCTATCTCATGCACACGCCTTCAAACCAACACACACACCAGATTTATCTTCTGCCCCCCATTCTGTTCAGTCAGCCGCTACCAGCCCCCCTGTATGGAAGTAGTGGGACCACCTCCGTCATGCCGTTGCTCTCCTTCTTCATGTTCTCATATCAACTTAACTCAAGACAATTTTATTTGTATAGCCCAATGTCGCAAATTACAAACTTAAAACTTTGGAAACAACAACCCTTTTTATGTGAACTTCATGAGTTGAAGATGTTTTTATTTTTCAAAATGTTGGGTCAGTGCCTTTTTTTTGTTGTTAATTGTGTTATTGGCTGATCAGTTTTCAGGATTATGGTGGGAGTTTTACCCCTTCAGTATTCCATTGTGTCATCCCCCCCCCCCCCAAACCACTCAGAAGACGGACTGGGGTGAAAGGGCCACTGACTTGTAATCCTGTTTTGTTTGGACGGCGTGCCGTGCGGGGGAAGGCTATGATTACGGGGCTTGTTGGAGTCTGTGATAGCGTAGGGTGAACCCAGGACGGCAGATTAGAGGAAGAGTAGGTACACCGTCTGTGATTCGGTGTGGTTCCCTCCGCCTGCTCCGCCTGTGCTAGATTTCCCTGAAGATTTATCTGCTGTTGTCACGACCGTGTGGCCGTTTGGCCCTCGGGGGGAGTGAGTCTCATCCCAAGGTGTAGGTACCTATGCTTCCTGCGTCTAAGCAAAACATCAGGCGAATCTGGTTTGGAGAAGAAGAAGAAGAAGAAGAAGAAAGCCACTTGGCTGTACGTGCTCTGGCTGCGTCTCTGAGGTGCTGTCAGTGGGTCAAGGAAGGAAAGAGTCTTCATCTGTTGAGTTTTCATGGTCTGAAGCCCTCATTTGACCAGCGCATGTGAATAATGGCAGTCTTTGGGTGCATCTGAAGCATGCGACTCAATGTTTTTTCTATTTGTTCATTTTCTTTATCAATCTTAATTTGAGAAGAAGCTTCCCAAGTGAACAGATGGGCCAACTTTGTGGTCATGCAGCTCAGATGCAGCACTAGTCATTGTGCACGGGTACAAAAAGTCATGGTGGCTTGCTCTGGAGTGGCAGCATAAACCATATGTCATGGCTATAGGCTGATGGGGGAATTAAGAGATGGATTTGGTGATGTCTGCATTCATAACGAGTGTACCTTACAGTCGAATTACAGTGACGCGGAGTTGTCCTGGGTTTGGTCTAGTTTTTTTTTTTAAACGACTTTGTGTTCCAGGCCTGAATACTGCAAAGCTACCAGTGTGGGTTTAATTAATCTGGAATTCTGGAATGGGAGCAAGATGAGGATTAAACGGAGTCCGGCCCAGTGAAAACAAATGTTGGGTAAATCTCTAGTATGGTTATTCACACCATAGGACCCCCGCATTGAACAATTTGCTATTTATGGCTGAAAGTGATTACAACATGGATGTCCACTTGTGAATGACTTAAAGTTGGCCTTTTTAAGCCTTTGTGTGACGCCAGCATGGCCTTGTCAACTCTTCATCAGGTTTAGACGGCTCGTGTGGTGCAACCGTGGTTGTTGCGATACTGTATAGCTTGACTACTCCTGCAGTCTGAGGGATGGGAGGTGTGACAGACCTGAGAGATGAGTCATTGTACATGGAAGCGGGGCAGTTTTTAACTTGTCTGTTTCAGATTGCTTGTGTAGTGCTGATTCAAAGTCGTTACTCTCCTGCGGGTCGTTTTCAATAATGATCAGGTGAGGGAGGGGTTAAAAGTGAAGAGGTGTGGCTGGAGTGTTTACCCATCCTGCTGTGAAATCCACCCGGTCCCTCAGCTTTTCCTCTTCAGATAGTACTGCACACAGGACCCCCCCCCCCCCCCCCCCCGAGCTCATAAAGCCCTTGGCAGCCCTCCCCGACCCCAAACCCCACCCGGAGTCTAGCGTGGTGGGGTGTGAGTCACCACACACACACACACACACAGTCAGAGTGTATCAGAGATTGCATCTAAACCTCCAGTGTCAATGCCCCTCACTCCTGCCAGTCAGGTTAGACCCCCACTGGATCAGCTACATTTGCTGACACATGTCTTCCTGTTGTGTGCGTGGCAGGGCTAGACAATAATTCAATGTTATCATTCATTGTCTTTCAGTATTATTATATCAGGAGGAAATTCGGGTACTGTCACATCACGATACACAATTTTGCTGTGTAAATTCGTTACATCTGTCCACCCATCCATTATCCAAGCTGCTTATCCTGCTCTCAGGGTCGCGGGATGCTGGAGCCTGTCCCAGCTGTCCCTGGGCGGCAGGCGGGAGACACCCTGGACAGGCTGCCAGGCCATCACAGTTACATAAAATTCATTAGAAGTTGAAGTCTGAAACTGGAGGGAGTGTTATTTTGAAAAACCAGTTTGGTTTGATATCGTACTTTGTGTTGCCAAACAGTTCAATGTGGTGAGCTACCACTGGATTCTTCTGC
The DNA here is from genome assembly GCF_029633865.1 of Lampris incognitus. NCBI lineage: Eukaryota > Metazoa > Chordata > Actinopteri > Lampriformes > Lampridae > Lampris > Lampris incognitus. The sequence continues at coordinate 2,078,322 of NC_079221.1, forward strand.
TTTTGCATATGCAAGCAGATGTTGCGTCCATATCGTGCACAGTTGCCTGATCATGGTCGTGATGAGATTCTCCATGTTGCCCAGCACTAGTGTGTGTGTGTGTGTGTCTGTGTGTGTGTCTGTGTGTGTGTGCATGGCAGCGCTGACTTGTGCTGGCGGCCTTAATGGACGGTAGGGCTTTCCTCAAAAGCACTCATGTTTCCTCGCAGATAAAACACCATTTGGGTACACACACACACACACACACACACACACACACACACACACACTCACTCTGCAGAGGTGTAAAAACCCGGTCCAGAAAGTAAAGACCCTAACCGTGTCTGTACTAAACCAGCAGATTGTGTTTACTAGTTTCCCAAATCAGCTGGTTCAGTACATGGCTGGAGTAAAGAGGCGGTTAGGGTCTTTACTTTCTGGACCGGGTTTTTACACCTCTGCCGGGCTGGGCCGGGCAGAGGTGTAAAAACCCGGTCCAGAAAGTAAAAACCCTAACCGTGTCTGTACTAAACCAGCAGATTGTGTTTACTAGTTTCCCAAATCAGCTGGTTCAGTACGTGGCTGGAGTAAAGAGGCGGTTAGGGTCTTTACTTTCTGGACCGGGTTTTTACACCTCTGCCCGGCCCAGCCCGGCAGAGGTGTAAAAACCCGGTCCAGAAAGTAAAGACCCTAACCGTGTCTGTACTAAACCAGCAGATTGTGTTTACTAGTTTCCCAAATCAGCTGGTTCAGTACGTGGCTGCAGTAAAGAGGCGGTTAGGGTCTTTACTTTCTGGACCGGGTTTTTACACCTCTGCCCGGCCCGGCCCGGCAGAGGTGTAAAAACCCGGTCCAGAAAGTAAAGACCCTAACCGTGTCTGTACTAAACCAGCAGATTGTGTTTACTAGTTTCCCAAATCAGCTGGTTCAGTACATGGCTGGAGTAAAGAGGCGGTTAGGGTCTTTACTTTCTGGACCGGGTTTTTACACCTCTGCCGGGCTGGGCCGGGCAGAGGTGTAAAAACCCGGTCCAGAAAGTAAAAACCCTAACCGTGTCTGTACTAAACCAGCAGATTGTGTTTACTAGTTTCCCAAATCAGCTGGTTCAGTACGTGGCTGGAGTAAAGAGGCGGTTAGGGTCTTTACTTTCTGGACCGGGTTTTTACACCTCTGCCCGGCCCAGCCCGGCAGAGGTGTAAAAACCCGGTCCAGAAAGTAAAGACCCTAACCGTGTCTGTACTAAACCAGCAGATTGTGTTTACTAGTTTCCCAAATCAGCTGGTTCAGTACGTGGCTGCAGTAAAGAGGCGGTTAGGGTCTTTACTTTCTGGACCGGGTTTTTACACCTCTGCCCGGCCCGGCCCGGCAGAGGTGTAAAAACCCGGTCCAGAAAGTAAAGACCCTAACCGTGTCTGTACTAAACCAGCAGATTGTGTTTACTAGTTTCCCAAATCAGCTGGTTCAGTACGTGGCTGGAGTAAAGAGGCGGTTAGGGTCTTTACTTTCTGGACCGGGTTTTTACACCTCTGCCGGCCGGCAGAGGTGTAAAAACCCGGTCCAGAAAGTAAAGACCCTAACCGTGTGTGTACTAAACCAGCAGATTGTGTTTACTAGTTTCCCAAATCAGCTGGTTCAGTACGTGGCTGGAGTAAAGAGGCGGTTAGGGTCTTTACTTTCTGGACCGGGTTTTTACACCTCTGCCGGGCCGGGCAGAGGTGTAAAAACCCGGTCCAGAAAGTAAAGACCCTAACCGTGTGTGTACTAAACCAGCAGATTGTGTTTACTAGTTTCCCAAATCAGCTGGTTCAGTACGTGGCTGGAGTAAAGAGGCGGTTAGGGTCTTTACTTTCTGGACCGGGTTTTTACACCTCTGCCGGGCCGGGCAGAGGTGTAAAAACCCGGTCCAGAAAGTAAAGACCCTAACCGTGTCTGTACTAAACCAGCAGATTGTGTTTACTAGTTTCCCAAATCAGCTGGTTCAGTACGTGGCTGGAGTAAAGAGGCGGTTAGGGTCTTTACTTTCTGGACCGGGTTTTTACACCTCTGCCCGGCCCGGCCCGGCAGAGGTGTAAAAACCCGGTCCAGAAAGTAAAGACCCTAACCGTGTCTGTACTAAACCAGCAGATTGTGTTTACTAGTTTCCCAAATCAGCTGGTTCAGTACGTGGCTGCAGTAAAGAGGCGGTTAGGGTCTTTACTTTCTGGACCGGGTTTTTACACCTCTGCCCGGCCCGGCCCGGCAGAGGTGTAAAAACCCGGTCCAGAAAGTAAAGACCCTAACCGTGTCTGTACTAAACCAGCAGATTGTGTTTACTAGTTTCCCAAATCAGCTGGTTCAGTACGTGGCTGGAGTAAAGAGGCGGTTAGGGTCTTTACTTTCTGGACCGGGTTTTTACACCTCTGCCGGGCCGGGCAGAGGTGTAAAAACCCGGTCCAGAAAGTAAAGACCCTAACCGTGTCTGTACTAAACCAGCAGATTGTGTTTACTAGTTTCCCAAATCAGCTGGTTCAGTACATGGCTGGAGTAAAGAGGCGGTTAGGGTCTTTACTTTCTGGACCGGGTTTTTACACCTCTGCCCGGCCCGGCCCGGCAGAGGTGTAAAAACCCGGTCCAGAAAGTAAAGACCCTAACCGTGTCTGTACTAAACCAGCAGATTGTGTTTACTAGTTTCCCAAATCAGCTGGTTCAGTACGTGGCTGGAGTAAAGAGGCGGTTAGGGTCTTTACTTTCTGGACCGGGTTTTTACACCTCTGCCGGGCCGGGCAGAGGTGTAAAAACCCGGTCCAGAAAGTAAAGACCCTAACCGTGTGTGTACTAAACCAGCAGATTGTGTTTACTAGTTTCCCAAATCAGCTGGTTCAGTACGTGGCTGGAGTAAAGAGGCGGTTAGGGTCTTTACTTTCTGGACCGGGTTTTTACACCTCTGCCGGGCCGGGCCGGGCAGAGGTGTAAAAACCCGGTCCAGAAAGTAAAGACCCTAACCGTGTGTGTACTAAACCAGCAGATTGTGTTTACTAGTTTCCCAAATCAGCTGGTTCAGTACGTGGCTGGAGTAAAGAGGCGGTTAGGGTCTTTACTTTCTGGACCGGGTTTTTACACCTCTGCCGGGCCGGGCCGGGCAGAGGTGTAAAAACCCGGTCCAGAAAGTAAAGACCCTAACCGTGTCTGTACTAAACCAGCAGATTGTGTTTACTAGTTTCCCAAATCAGCTGGTTCAGTACATGGCTGGAGTAAAGAGGCGGTTAGGGTCTTTACTTTCTGGACCGGGTTTTTACACCTCTGCCCGGCCCGGCCCGGCAGAGGTGTAAAAACCCGGTCCAGAAAGTAAAGACCCTAACCGTGTCTGTACTAAACCAGCAGATTGTGTTTACTAGTTTCCCAAATCAGCTGGTTCAGTACGTGGCTGGAGTAAAGAGGCGGTTAGGGTCTTTACTTTCTGGACCGGGTTTTTACACCTCTGCCGGGCCGGGCAGAGGTGTAAAAACCCGGTCCAGAAAGTAAAGACCCTAACCGTGTGTGTACTAAACCAGCAGATTGTGTTTACTAGTTTCCCAAATCAGCTGGTTCAGTACGTGGCTGGAGTAAAGAGGCGGTTAGGGTCTTTACTTTCTGGACCGGGTTTTTACACCTCTGCCGGGCCGGGCCGGGCAGAGGTGTAAAAACCCGGTCCAGAAAGTAAAGACCCTAACCGTGTCTGTACTAAACCAGCAGATTGTGTTTACTAGTTTCCCAAATCAGCTGGTTCAGTACGTGGCTGGAGTAAAGAGGCGGTTAGGGTCTTTACTTTCTGGACCGGGTTTTTACACCTCTGCCGGGCCGGGCCGGGCAGAGGTGTAAAAACCCGGTCCAGAAAGTAAAGACCCTAACCGTGTCTGTACTAAACCAGCAGATTGTGTTTACTAGTTTCCCAAATCAGCTGGTTCAGTACGTGGCTGGAGTAAAGAGGCGGTTAGGGTCTTTACTTTCTGGACCGGGTTTTTACACCTCCCCTGCTTAGACACGGACGTGATCACACTCAGCAGTCGTTGGTGTTTCTCTGTCACTGTCCTGATGGACTCACTCGTCATGTCTTCATTGTCATGTCTTCGTGTTGTCTATCGTCATATCTTCATGTTGTCATGTCTTCCTGTTGTCATGAGTTCATGTCGTCTTGTCATGTCTTCATTTCTTCACGTTGTCATGTGTTCATGTCTTCATTTCATCATGTCTTCATGTCTTAATGGTCGTCATGTTGTCATGTCTTCATTTCTTCACGTCTTCATTTCATCATGTCTTCATGTCTTAATGGTTGTCATGTTGTCATTTCGTCATGTCTTCGTGTCGTCATTTCGTCATATGTTCATGTTGTCATGTCTTCATGTCTTAATGGTCGTCATGTCTTCATTTCGTCATGTCGTCGTGTCTTCATGTCTTCATTTCGTCATGTCGTCGTGTCTTCATGTCTTCATTTCGTCATGTCTTCATATCTTCATGTCGTCATTTCTTTGTGTCTCCATGTTGTCATGTCTTCATTTCGTCATGTCTTCATATCTTCATGTCTTCATTTCGTCATGTCTTCATATCTTCATTTCTTTGTGTCTCCATGTTGTCATGTCTTCATTTCGTCATGTCTTCATATCTTCATGTCTTCATTTCGTCATGTCTTCATATCTTCATTTCTTTGTGTCTCCATGTTGTCATGTCTTCATTTCATCATGTCTTCATGTTGTCATGTCGTCGTGTATTTGTGTCTTCATTTCTTCATGCCTTCATGTCGTCATATCATGTCTTCGTGTTGTCATGTCGTCGTGGCTTTGTTTCTTCATGTTGTCATGTCTTCATTTCGTCTTCATGTCTTCATTTCGTCATGTCGTCATTTCTTCATGCCTTCATGTCGTCATATCATGTCTTCGTGTTGTCATGTCGTCGTGTCTTTGTTTCTACATGTTATCATGTCTTCATTTCGTCGTCATGTCGTCATGTCTTCATGTCTTCGTGGTGTCGTCATGTCGTCGTGTCCTCATTTCTTCATGTCGTCATGTCTTCATTTCATCATGTCTTCGTGTTGTCATTTCGTCGCGTCTTTGTGTCGTCATGTCGTCGTGTCCTCATTTCATCATGTCGTCATGTCTTCGTGTCGTCGTGTCCTCATTTCTTCATGTCGTCATGTCTTCATTTCATCATGTCTTCGTGTTGTCATTTCGTCGCGTCTTTGTGTCGTCATGTCGTCGTGTCTTTGTTTCTACATGTTATGTCTTCATTTCGTCTTCATGTCTTCGTGTCGTCATGTCTTCGTGTCCTCATTTCTTCATGTCGTCATGTCTTCATTTCATCATGTCTTCGTGTTGTCATTTCGTCGCGTCTTTGTGTCGTCATGTCGTCGTGTCTTTGTTTCTACATGTTATCATGTCTTCATTTCGTCTTCATGTCGTCGTGTCCTCATTTCTTCATGTCGTCATGTCTTCATTTCATCATGTCTTCGTGTTGTCATTTCGTCGCGTCTTTGTGTCTTCATTTCGTCTTCATGTCTTCGTGTCGTCGTGTCCTCATTTCTTCATGTCGTCATGTCTTCATTTCATCATGTCTTCGTGTTGTCATTTCGTCGCGTCTTTGTGTCTTCATGTCGTCATGTCTTCGTGTCGTCGTGTCCTCATGTCGTCATGTCTTCATGCACACCCAGCAGGGTGCATCAGAAGTTTGGCACCTTAGCGAGCCGAGACATCCTCCCGTTGACCAGGCTGAAACTCTGCTATTTCTAAATGCGGCGCTCGCTTCTGCCATGGCAGCTGCTGCACATTGCAAAGCTACACGAAGTCGCTTTAACACCACAAGCCCTTTCCTGGATGTGTGTGTACCCTTGCGTTACACACCACCAAATTGTTGCCCCTCAAACACACTCTGCCGTAGAGATTCCCACATTCCCATCCGTGACCCGAGTTTTCCCCGGTCAAGGCCGCGTGCCGCCCTTGGAACTGTGGTTTCTCTCTCACACACACACACACACACACACACACACACAAGCTCGCTATGGTGAAACATTGCTAACCGTGTTGTGCGCTGCTCCTGTCTGAGTCTTTGAAGCAGCAGCCTGGGACCGGCGTGCCCGGTAAGCATTCCCTGGCGAAGTGGGTAATGTGAGAAAGCCCCTCTGGAGGGGGAGCTATTTTGTCTCTTTAGACAGCAGAATCTTTCCTACCCAGTTGTCACCTCCGTCGGCCGTGTTGGAGAGCCGAGATGCCGTCTGAGATCACGGCTCTGAGCCTCCTGCCGGGATGCGGCCTCTTTGCTAAAGAGGGAAATGGGGGGAAATGAAACAAGGATGTGAACAAGGAAGGAAAGGTTCAACAATACAATATTGCTCATAACTTCCTGCGCTGTTTTGAATCGGTAAGTTGTCATCACGGCTCCAGGTCAGATCGGTATGGGGGTTATAGAGTGCACCGGTACCAAGCTGGAAACAACCGCTTTGAGAGGCTTGCCCTTAAAATGAGGAATTAGTTGGGTATTTGGGAAATACCCCAAATTAAAAGCAGCCAGGGTTTTATTAGGCCCCAGCTGTACGTAGGTGTGTGTCAGCACAACAGCAGCAGCTTGTGTATAATCTGGGAGCAGCCTAACCTGTCACACGAGTGCTGAGACTAATTACCGCCAGGCGCTGTCTCACCGCCATGCAGGGAAAAGCAGATTAAACATGTCGACATACAGCGGGAAAACGCAGAACACACAAAGAAGCCCTGTGGTCGGGGATGGACAGTAATCTTACAGGCTACGAGAGCTCAGATAAAAGCACCGCGTGTAATGCATCACCCCACGCCAACACATAGCAGCCCGTTCTCCTTCAATCTATAATCTCGTCCTCAGTGATGACGTGGAATGGGCCTTCCCCACCAGCTAGCTGATGTTCCCTGTGTGTGTACCGGTACCGTCCCCCGCCAGCTAGCTGATGTTCCCTCTGTGTGTATCGGTACCGTCCCCCGCCAGCTAACTGATGTTCCCTGTGTGTGTATCGGTACCGTCCCCACCAGCTAGCTGATGTTCCCTCTGTGTGTATCGGTACCGTCCCCGCCAGCTAACTGATGTTCCCTGTGTGTGTATCGGTACCGTCCCCCGCCAGCTAGCTGATGTTCCCTGTGTGTGTATCGGTACCGTCCCCGCCAGCTAGCTGATGTTCCCTCTGTGTGTATCGGTACCGTCCCCGCCAGCTAGCTGATGTTCCCTCTGTGTGTATCGGTACCGTCCCCGCCAGCTAGCTGATGTTCCCTCTGTGTGTATCGGTACCGTCCCCCGCCAGCTAGCTGATGTTCCCTGTGTGTTTATCGGTACCGTCCCCCGCCAGCTAGCTGATGTTCCCTGTGTGTGTATCGGTACCGTCCCCCGCCAGCTAGCTTATGTTCCCTGTGTGTGTATCGGTACCGTCCCCCACCAGCTAGCTGATGTTCCCTGTGTGTGTATCAGTACCGTCCCCGCCAGCTAGCTGGTGTTCCCTGTGTGTGTATCAGTACCGTCCCCACCAGCTAGCTGATGTTCCCTGTGTATGTATCAGTACCCTCCCCCACCAGCTAGCTGATGTTCCCTGTGTGTGTATCAGTACCGTCCCCACCAGCTAGCTGATGTTCCCTGTGTGTGTATCAGTACCGTCCCCCGCCAGGTAGCTGATGTTCCCTGTGTGTGTATCGGTACCGTCCCCGCCAGCTAGCTGGTGTTCCCTCTGTGTGTATCAGTACTGTCACCGCCAGCTAGCTGAAGTTCCCTGTGTGTGTATCAGTACCGTCCCCCGCCAGCTAGCTGATGTTGCCTGTGTGTGTATCACTACCATCCCCGCTAGCTAGCTGATGTTCCCTGTGTGTGTATGTCAGTATCGTCCCCGCCAGCTAGCTGATGTTCCTTGTGTATGTCAGTACCGTCCCCCACCAGCTAGCTGATGATCCCTGTGTGTGTGTATATCAGTACCGTCCCCCGCCAGCTAGCTGATGTTCCCTGTGTGTGTATCGGTACCGTCCCCGCCAGCTAGCTGATGTTCCCTGTGTGTGTATCGGTACCGTCCCCCGCCAGCTAGCTGATGTTCCCTGTGTGTGTATCAGTACCGTCCCCGCCAGCTAGCTGGTGTTCCCTGTGTGTGTATGTCAGTATCGTCCCCCGCCAGCTAGCTGGTGTTCCCTGTGTGTGTATGTCAGTATCGTCCCCGCCAGCTAGCTGATGTTCCCTCTGTGTGTATCAGTACCATCCCCGCCAGCTAGCTGATGTTCCCTGTGTGTGTATCAGTACCGTCCCCACCAGCTAGCTGATGTTCCCTGTGTATGTATCAGTACCCTCCCCCACCAGCTAGCTGATGTTCCCTCTGTGTGTATCAGTACCATCCCCGCCAGCTAGCTGATGTTCCCTGTGTGTGTATCAGTACCGTCCCCACCAGCTAGCTGATGTTCCCTGTGTATGTATCAGTACCCTCCCCCACCAGCTAGCTGATGTTCCCTCTGTGTGTATCAGTACTGTCACCGCCAGCTAGCTGAAGTTCTCTGTGTGTGTATCAGTACCGTCCCCCGCCAGCTAGCTGATGTTGCCTGTGTGTGTATCACTACCATCCCCGCCAGCTAGCTGATGTTCCCTGTGTGTGTATGTCAGTATCGTCCCCGCCAGCTAGCTGATGTTCCCTGTGTATGTCAGTACCGTCCCCCACCAGCTAGCTGATGATCCCTGTGTGTGTGTATATCAGTACCGTCCCCCGCCAGCTAGCTGGTGTTCCCTGTGTGTGTATCAGTATCATCCCCCACCAGCTAGGAGATGTTCCCTATGTGTGTGTGTGTGTCAGTACCGTCCCCCCGCCAGCTAGCTGATGTTCCCTGTGTGTGTCAGTACCGTCCCCCCGCCAGCTAGCTGATGTTCCCTTTGTGTGTCAGTACCGTCCCCCGCCAGCTAGCTGATGTTCCCTGTGTGTATGTCAGTACCGTCCCCGCCTGCTAGCTGATGTTCCCTGTGTGTATGTCAGTACCGTCCCCCGCCTGCTAGCTGATGTTCCCTGTGTGTGTATCAGTACCGTCCCCGCCTGCTAGCTGATGTTCCCTGTGTGTATGTCATTATCGTCCCCGCCAGCTAGCTGGTGTTCCCTGTGTGTATGTCAGTACCGTCCCCGCCTGCTAGTTGATGTTCCCTGTGTGTATGTCAGTACCGTCCCCCGCCAGCTAGCTGGTGTTCCCTGTGTGTATGTCAGTACCGTCCCCCGCCAGCTAGCTGGTGTTCCCTGTGTGTATGTCAGTACCGTCCCCCGCCAGCTAGCTGGTGTTCCCTGTGTGTATGTCAGTACCGTCCCCCGCCAGCTAGCTGGTGTTCCCTGTGTGTATGTCAGTACCGTCCCCCGCCAGCTAGCTGGTGTTCCCTGTGTGTGTATGTCAGTACCGTCCCCCGCCAGCTAGCTGGTGTTCCCTGTGTGTATGTCAGTACCGTCCCCCGCCAGCTAGCTGGTGTTCCCTGTGTGTATGTCAGTACCGTCCCCCGCCAGCTAGCTGGTGTTCCCTGTGTGTATGTCAGTACCGTCCCCGCCAGCTAGCTGATGTTCCCTGTGTGTGTATGTCAGTATCGTCCCCGCCAGCTAGCTGATGTTCCCTGTGTGTATGTCAGTACCGTCCCCCGCCAGCTAGCTGGTGTTCCCTGTGTGTATGTCAGTACCGTCCCCGCCAGCTAGCTGATGTTCCCTGTGTGTGTATGTCAGTATCGTCCCCGCCAGCTAGCTGATGTTCCCTGTGTGTATGTCAGTACCGTCCCCGCCAGCTAGCTGGTGTTCCCTGTGTGTATGTCAGTATCGTCCCCGCCAGCTAGCTGATGTTCCCTGTGTGTATGTCAGTACCGTCCCCCGCCAGCTAGCTGGTGTTCCCTGTGTGTATGTCAGTATCGTCCCCGCCAGCTAGCTGATGTTCCCTGTGTGTATGTCAGTACCGTCCCCGCCAGCTAGCTGGTGTTCCCTGTGTGTATGTCAGTATCGTCCCCGCCAGCTAGCTGATGTTCCCTGTGTGTATGTCAGTACCGTCCCCCGCCAGCTAGCTGATGTTCCCTGTGTGTGTATGTCAGTATCGTCCCCGCCAGCTAGCTGATGTTCCCTGTGTGTATGTCAGTACCGTCCCCGCCAGCTAGCTGATGTTCCCTGTGTGTATGTCAGTACCGTCCCCCGCCAGCTAGCTGATGTTCCCTGTGTGTGTATGTCAGTATCTCCCCCGCCAGCTAGCTGGTGTTCCCTGTGTGTATGTCAGTACCGTCCCCGCCAGCTAGCTGATGTTCCCTGTGTGTATGTCAGTACCGTCCCTGCCAGCTAGCTGATGTTCCCTGTGTGTATGTCAGTACCGTCCCCCGCCAGCTAGCTGGTGTTCCCTGTGTGTATGTCAGTACCGTCCCCGCCAGCTAGCTGATGTTCCCTGTATGTTTATAAGTACTGTCCCCATCAGCTAGTGGGGCAGCCATCATGGGCGGTCGGGGCTGTGATAACCTCCTGGGGACACCATATTGTTGACTTTAGGTTTAACCTGCTATATGCCCAAGCTGTTCAAAACAGAGTGGGGTGTGTGTGTGTGTGTGCGGGGGGGGGGGGGGTTGTGATGATGAAAAGCGAGGAGGGATTTTTCTGGCAACAAATAATACAGTCCAGTAGTTTGTCATCCTGCAAAAGGCCTTTGATGATGGAGGATGTTCATATTCTAAAACATATTTTCTGTACAGCCGCAGAACTTCCAGGGAGGCTTTTAACATGTGAGCCACCGAGGTCAGATCGCGTGCATCTCTTTCCCACGGCTTGTGTTGCTGTGCACCCTCAACATAACCAGGAGAAACGGATTATAAAGACATTTTCGAGATTTGAAGGAACAGCAGTGTTGTACAAGAAGCGCTGTGAGTGAGCGGGCGAGTGAGTGAGTGAGTGAGTGAGTGAGTCAGTCAGTCAGTCAGTTGTCCCAAGTACCAGTGGCTGATTTTATAGGCTCACGAAAACACACCTCACAAAAAATAATTGCCACTCACCTCTGACGTTCAGTCTGCTCTCCTACACCCAATCCTTCCTGTGTCATCCTCCATGTGTGCCATCTGTGTGTGTGTGTCTTCATGAGGGCATTCCAGGGTGTGTCACGGTCTAGGAAGTGAACCCGGTCGCAGGCCAGATGACTCAAATTTGACATATTTACAAGCGGATGATGAAAGAGGAGCTCACCGTGTCCTATGTGCTAAACAGTGTGGTGATGGGTTGAAATGAAAACGCCGCCGTGCTGCTGTGTCCGAACATGTACCACCGCTGGCTGCCAGAGAATGTACTTCCTCTGAATGCTGTTGAGGCACCGGGCACGTTGACAAATAAAAGTGTTGAGAAAAAGGAAGTACAAGAGAGGAGGGTGGAGACAGTAGTGTTGACAGAGTTGAGAGACACAGAATCTTCATGCCCTTTCTTGATAAGACCACCTCTTTAAAGATGTATTATCATCTGATGAGACCACCTCTTTAAAGATGTGTTATCATCTGATGAGACCACCTCTTTAAAGATGTGTTATCATCTGATGAGACTACCTCTTTCAAGATGTATTATCATCTGATGAGACCACCTCTTTAAAGATGTATTATCATCTGATGAGACCACCTCTTTAAAGATGTGTTATCATCTGATGAGACCACCTCTTTAAAGATGTGTTATCATCTGAGACCACCTCTTTAAAGATATATTATCAGATGATAAGACCACCTCTTTAAAGATGTATTATCAGATGATAAGGCCACCTCTTTAAAGATGTATTATCAGATGATGGGGCCACCTCTTTAAAGATATATTATCAGATGATGAGACCACCTCTTTAAAGATGTATTATCAGATGATGAGACCACCTCTTTAAAGATGCATTATCATCTGATGAGACCACCTCTTTAAAGATGTATTATCATCTGATGAGACCACCTCTTTAAAGATGTATAATCAGATGATGGGGCCACCTCTTTAAAGATGTATTATCAGATGATGGGGCCACCTCTTTAAAGATGTATTATCAGATGATGAGACCACCTCTTTAAAGATGTATTATCAGATGATGAGACCACCTCTTTAAATATGTATTATCATCTGATGAGACCACCTCTTTAAAGATATATTATCAGATGATGAGACCACCTCTTTAAAGATGTATTATCAGATGATGAGACCACCTCTTTAAAGATGCATTATCATCTGATGAGACCACCTCTTTAAAGATGTATTATCATCTGATGAGACCACCTCTTTAAAGATGTATAATCAGATGATGGGGCCACCTCTTTAAAGATGTATTATCATCTGATGAGACCACCTCTTTAAAGATGTATTATCATCTGATGAGACCACCTCTTTAAAGATGTGTTATCATCTGATGAGACCACCTCTTTAAAGATGTGTTATCATCTGATGAGACCACCTCTTTAAAGATGTGTTATCATCTGATGAGACCACCTCTTTAAAGATGTATAATCAGATGATAAGACCACCTCTTTAAAGATGTATTATCATCTGATGAGACCACCTCTTTAAAGATGTATAATCAGATGATGAGACCACCTCTTTAAAGATGTATAATCAGATGATGGGGCTACCTCTTTAAAGATGTATTATCATCTGATGAGACCACCTCTTTAAAGATGTATAATCGGATGATAAGACCACCTCTTTAAAGATGTATTATCATCTGATGAGACCACCTCTTTAAAGATGTATAATCAGATGATAAGACCACCTCTGTCAAGGTACTTTTCTCTCAAGGACTCGGTTTGATCCCGGTCACCTTGTCTGCATTGACTTGCTTTATCTGTCTTTCTCCGTGACTGCTATTTGTATTGTTTTATCTAATTGTTATGTTGTGTTGAACTTGTTAACTGTCATATTGTACTTGGTTAACACACACACACACACACACACCGTGCTAGATAAGTTACATGTGTAATATTTTCCTAGCTAGTTGGAGTCCCATTTTGCTCATTTAGCTGCTTTCCATAAGCAGAGCGGCTTCTGAGAGGTGGGTGGTGGGTGGAGTCATGGGTGTGGACGTCTCTGTGGTGTGCTCATGTTGCCAGTGTGGTGACGCTGTGTCACCGGCCACCGGTCACAAAGGCACAGCCGCCTGTTGGGACTGCTACACTGCTTCTGAGATGCAGGGTTGTGAAATTTGCAAAAGTTGGTACAAAAGTCAGTACATGGCGGCACGGTGGTGCAGTGGTTAGCGCTGTCGCCTCACAGCAAGAAGGTCCTGGGTTCGAACCCCGGGGTTGTCCAACCTTGGGGTTAGGGTTATCCCATGTCATCCCAGGTCGTCCTCCGTGTGGAGTCTGCATGTTCTCCCCGTGTCTGCGGTGGGTTTTCTCCGGTGCTCCGGCTTCCCCCACCATCAGAAAGACCTGCGTGTTAGGGTTCATACTCCTGTCTGTGACCCTGACTGAGGGATGGCGAGACAAACTGGAGTTGGCTCCCCGGTGCTGCGCGGCGGCTGCCCACTGCTCCCAGCTACACAGCTAGCATGGGTAACGGCAGAGCAGAATTCCCCTACAGGGATCAATAAGTATCTCAAAATCAAAATCAATAGTTGGTGTCGTGGCTTGTTAGTGCATCGTGCCAGGTGTGTTGCCGTGTCATGGTTTTGCCCTACAACACTGGCCAAAGTCTCACCAGAGTGGTGAGTTTTCCAGTGCGCATTAACTCCTGCCTACCTCTCGGCATCGCCCCACTATGAAGACCGGCTGGAAAAGGGTTTTAAGTCGGGACCAACACACATTTGCATAAAGCAAGTTTGTCAAGACTACTTACCCGGAGGAGAGTTGGCTCACTGTTCATACAGTATACATACTATGTCCGGAGGGGGCGACCTTCAGTGTCCTACCTGACAGACGCTCCTAGTGGGTAACAGGAAGTGTGTCCTGAATGCCGTGGGTTCGGATGTCTGGCCGAGCACTTTAATAAGCAGCCAGCTGTGATTACTGCTCCCAGCCCACATGTTCACTTTCCTTTTTCAGCTCCATGATTATGGCCTAGCGAGGCAGACGTAGGACTGTGTGTGTGTGTGTGTGTGTGTGTGTGTGTGTTAAACGTATCCTCAGAAAAAAAAGGTAATATAGCCTCAAGTGGAAATTGCCGTTAAAAATGTTCATCAAGCGATTATCAAACACAGTGGTAATTTTAGGACTAATAATTTTTTTGCCATGGTGAACATCCCCACTGGGCATGAGCCTCGAATGCCGCGGTGTTCCGAGTCTAACGTGGTGTTCCCAGTCATGGTGAACATCCCCACTGGGCATGAGCCTCGAATGCTGCGGTGTTCCGAGTCTAACGTGGTGTTCCGAGTCATGGTGAACATCCCCACTGGGCATGGGCCTCGAATGCCGCGGTGTTCCGAGTCTAACGTGGTGTTCCGAGTCACGGTGAACACTCCCACTGGGCATGAGCCTCGAATGCTGCGGTGTTCCGAGTCTAACGTGGTGTTCCGAGTCACGGTGAACACTCCCACTGGGCATGAGCCTCGAATGCCGCGGTGTTCCGAGTCTAACGTGGTGTTCCGAGTCACGGTGAACACTCCCACTGGGCATGGGCCTCGAATGCCGCGGTGTTCCGAGTCCAACAGGCGCCTTGATGCTTAATAGCGATATGGGCACAGCATGGCACAATGTACAGTCACAACCTGGTGTTGTCCTTGTCCATTCACTGTGTACTGGATTAGATGTGTGTGTGTGTGTGTGTGTGTGTGTGTGTGTGTGTGTGTTAGGCCTGAGGCTTTTGTGAGAGTGCTTGATACTGTTCTGTTCTCACATGGAGCAGAATGTTCTTTACTCTTTAGATTTTCAGTATGAATACTGTCCGTCCCATCTTCCAACTTGGCTTATTCTGCAGGCAGCCTCCCTTCTTCATCCCTGTCATCATCCTCATCCTCACAGAGACCGAGACAGCAACTTCTAAAGTTAGACGCAGCAATTATCACGCAGTAAGCGTTGCATTTTTTTCCAGAAGTACTTTTCTCCTACTTAGTCATCTCATAAAAAATGGATGTGTTCCAGAGAGCTGTGTGCCACACACCACGCATGGTCAACACTACAAAACACAGGGGCATCCGGGTGGCGTGGCGGCCTATTCCATTTCCTACCAACACGGGGATCACCGGTTCGAATCCCCGTGTTACCTCCGGCTTGGTCCGGCGTCCCTACAGACACAATTGGCCGTGTCTGTGGGTGGGAAGCCGGATGTGGGTATGTGTCCTGGTTGCTGCACTAGCGCCTCCTCTGGTCGGTTGGGGCACCTGTTCAGGGGGGAGGGGGAACTGGGGGGAATAGCGTGATCCTCCCACGTGCTACGTCCCCCTGGTGAAACGCCTCACTGTCAGGTGAAAAGAAGCGGCTGGTGACTCCACATGTATGGGAGGAGGCATGTGGTAGTCTGCAGCCCTCCTGGATCAGCAGAGGGGGTGGAGCAGAGACCGGGACGGCTCGGAAGAGTGGGGTAATTGGCAAAGTACAATGGGGAGAAAAAAGGGGGAAAATCCTAAAAAAGAGGAAAAAGAACCCTTAAAAAACATGCAGCTGTGACGCCGGAAAGTCTGCAGGTTGTTTTTCAAGTGGATCATCTTGAGATGTGCGTGAAGGTCAAAGGCAAACAGAAAAGAAGGAGCCTGTTGACCCCAGTGGTGGCTCCAGTCTGCCTGAAGAACCACTAGCCCAGATGTGACAGACACACACACACACACACACACACACACACTGCCCTCTGAGTCCTGACTGACACACATTCCTGGAATGTCTGTGGGATTCCTGCTGTGTGATCCATCACAGCAAACACAGACGGAGAGAGGGTTCGACAGAGACACACACAGACGGAGAGAGGGTTCGACAGACACGCACACAGACGGAGAGAGGGTTCGACAGAGACACACACAGACGGAGAGAGGGTTCGACAGAGACACACACAGACGGAGAGAGGGTTCGACAGAGACACACACAGACGGAGAGAGGGTTCGACAGAGACACACACAGACGGAGAGAGGGTTCGACAGAGACACACACAGACGGAGAGAGGGTTCGACAGAGACACACACAGACGGAGAGAGGGTTCGACAGAGACACACAGACGGAGAGAGGGTTCGACAGAGACACACACAGACGGAGAGAGGGTTCGACAGACACACACAGACGGAGAGAGGGTTCGACAGAGACACACAGACGGAGAGAGGGTTCGACAGAGACACACACAGACGGAGAGAGGGTTCGACAGAGACACACAGACGGAGAGAGGGTTCGACAGAGACACAGACGGAGAGAGGGTTCGACAGAGACACACAGACGGAGAGAGGGTTCGACAGAGACACACAGACGGAGAGAGGGTTCGACAGAGACACACAGACGGAGAGAGGGTTCGACAGAGACACACACAGACGTAGAGAGGGTTCGACAGACACACACAGACGGAGAGAGGGTTCGACAGAGACACACAGACGGAGAGAGGGTTCGACAGAGACACACACACAGACGGAGAGAGGGTTCGACAGAGACACACAGACGGAGAGAGGGTTCGACAGAGACACACACAGACGTAGAGAGGGTTCGACAGACACACACAGACGGAGAGAGGGTTCGACAGACACACACACAGACGGAGAGAGGGTTCGACAGAGACACACACACAGACGGAGAGAGGGTTCGACAGAGACACACACACAGACGGAGAGAGGGTTCGACAGAGACACACAGACGGAGAGAGGGTTCGACAGAGACACACAGACGGAGAGAGGGTTCGACAGAGACACACACAGACGGAGAGAGGGTTCGACAGACACACACAGACGGAGAGAGGGTTCGACAGACACACACAGACGGAGAGAGGGTTCGACAGAGACACACACAGACGTAGAGAGGGTTCGACAGACACACACACAGACGGAGAGAGGGTTCGACAGACACACACAGACGGAGAGAGGGTTCGACAGACACGCACACAGACGGAGAGAGGGTTCGACAGAGACACACACAGACGGAGAGAGGGTTCGACAGAGACACACAGACGGAGAGAGGGTTCGACAGAGACACACAGACGGAGAGAGGGTTCGACAGAGACACACACAGACGTAGAGAGGGTTCGACAGAGACACACAGACGGAGAGAGGGTTTGACAGAGACACACACAGACGGAGAGAGGGTTCGACAGAGACACACACAGACGGAGAGAGGGTTCGACAGAGACGCACACAGACGGAGAGAGGGTTCGACAGACACACACAGACGGAGAGAGGGTTCGACAGACACGCACACAGACGGAGAGAGGGTTCGACAGAGACACACACAGACGGAGAGAGGGTTCGACAGAGACACACAGACGGAGAGAGGGTTCGACAGAGACTCAAACAGACGGAGAGAGGGTTCGACAGAGACACACAGACGGAGAGAGGGTTCGACAGAGACACACAGACGGAGAGAGGGTTCGACAGAGACTCAAACAGACGGAGAGAGGGTTCGACAGAGACGCACACAGACGGAGAGAGGGTTCGACAGAGACGCACACAGACGGAGAGAGGGTTCGACAGAGACGCACACAGACGGAGAGAGGGTTCGACAGAGACACAAACAGACGGAGAGAGGGTTCGACAGAGACACAGACGGAGAGAGGGTTCGACAGAGACACAAACAGACGGAGAGAGGGTTCGACAGAGACACAAACAGACGGAGAGAGGGTTCGACAGAGACACACAGACGGAGAGAGGGTTCGACAGAGACACAAACAGACGGAGAGAGGGTTCGACAGAGACACACAGATGGAGAGAGGGTTCGACAGAGACACAGACGGAGAGAGGGTTCGACAGAGACACAAACAGACGGAGAGAGGGTTCGACAGAGACACACAGACGGAGAGAGGGTTCGACAGAGACTCAAACAGACGGAGAGAGGGTTCGACAGAGACACACACAGACGGAGAGAGGGTTCGACAGAGACACACACAGACGGAGAGAGGGTTCGACAGAGACACACACAGACGGAGAGAGGGTTCGACAGACACACACAGACGGAGAGAGGGTTCGACAGAGACACACAGACGGAGAGAGGGTTCGACAGAGACACACACAGACGGAGAGAGGGTTCGACAGAGACACACACAGACGGAGAGAGGGTTCGACAGACACACACAGACGGAGAGAGGGTTCGACAGAGACACACAGACGGAGAGAGGGTTCGACAGAGACTCAAACAGACGGAGAGAGGGTTCGACAGAGACACACAGACGGAGAGAGGGTTCGACAGAGACACACACAGACGGAGAGAGGGTTCGACAGAGACACACAGACGGAGAGAGGGTTCGACAGAGACACACAGACGGAGAGAGGGTTCGACAGAGACTCAAACAGACGGAGAGAGGGTTCGACAGAGACACACACAGACGGAGAGAGGGTTCGACAGAGACGCACACAGACGGAGAGAGGGTTCGACAGAGACGCACACAGACGGAGAGAGGGTTCGACAGAGACACACACAGACGGAGAGAGGGTTCGACAGAGACTCAAACAGACGGAGAGAGGGTTCGACAGAGACTCAAACAGACGGAGAGAGGGTTCGACAGAGACACACACAGACGGAGAGAGGGTTCGACAGAGACACACAGACGGAGAGAGGGTTCGACAGAGACACACAGACGGAGAGAGGGTTCGACAGAGACGCACACAGACGGAGAGAGGGTTCGACAGAGACGCACACAGACGGAGAGAGGGTTCGACAGAGACGCACACAGACGGAGAGAGGGTTCGACCGAGAAGTAAGTTGGAGTGAGGGAGGAGAATGTGAGCCCACAGCGGAGATAACTGCCTCCTATGGAGTTTTTCTAGCAAACCTCTGTTGAACATGCTGTAGTCCCCTCACTTCTGGCCTCCTCCCACCCTGGCCTCTTCTTATGGACTAAATTATTTTATTCACTGAAGTGCATTGCATCATATATATGGACCACATACAGCAGGCACCTGAAGGCACTAGAGGCACATCATCAGAGGTGCCTCCAAAAGATCCTCAAGATCACCTGGGAAGATAGACGCACCAACACCAGCGTCCTGGAGGAGGCTAACATTCCCACTATCACTGCCACCATCGCCCAACACCAGCTCAGATGGACTGGCCATGTCATCCGTATGCTTGACTCTCGCCTTCCAAAACAAGTCCTATACTCCCAGCTTCTCACAGTACAACGTGCCCGGGTGGTCAAAAGAAAAGGTATAAGGATAACATCCAAACGAACATCAAAAAATGCCACATAGACCCTTAGACCTGGGAAGACACAGCAACCAACAGGGCGACCTGGAGAAAACTCGTCCGGGAAGGAGCTGCACTTTATAATAATGATCTCAGACGTGCTGCAGAAGACAAGCGCAGACTCAGAAAGGAGGGAGTTTCCACCAAAAAGGCCAAAACCAATCCCACAATTACCACTGCACCAAAATATGTGGCTCCAGGATTGGCCTCTTCGCCCGCCTGAAGACCCACAAGGACCAAGAAGGAGGACAGTCATACTCGACCCCGAGTGACCGCCGATGATGATGAGTCCCCTCACTTCTGGCCTCCTCCCACCCTGGGCTCTTCTTATGGACTAAATTATTTTATTCACTGAAGTGCATTGCATCATATATATATAATTTTTTTGCGTATGATAAATAAATAAATGAAGACTAAATGCTGGATAAAGAATTTTGCAGTGTTTTTTTTATCCCCCCTCCCCTTTTCCTCCCCAATTGTATCAGGCAAATTACCCCACTCTTTCGAGCCGTGCCGGTCTCTGCTCCACCCCCTCTGCTGATCTGGGGAGGGCTGCAGACTACCACATGCCTCCTCCATACATGTGGAGTCACCAGCCGCTTCTTTTCACCTGACAGTGAGGAGTTTCACCAGGGGGACATAGCACGTGGGAGGATCACGCTATTCCCCCCAGTTCCCCCCCCCCCCAAACAAACGCTCCAACCGACCAGACGAAGTGCTAGTGCAGTGACCAGGACACATGCCCACATCCAGCTCACCCTACAGACACGACCCTACAGGCCTTGTCTGTAGGGATGCCCGACCAAGCCGGAGGTAACACGGAGCTTCGAACCGGCGATCCTCATGTTGGTAGGCAACAGAATAGACCACCACGCCACCCAGGCACCCCAAAAATATTGCAGCATAAAACGGTTTTGTCAAGTTGAGTTTGGCCACGGCAGACATAAGGCTTCGTACAGAGTAACTGCTGCTTGTTGGGGTTCCTGCAAGCTGAGAGGAGATTCATGCAGAGTAACTGATCCTTGTTGGGGTTCCCTCAAGCTGAGAGGAGATTCATGCAGAGTAACTGATGCTTGTTGGGGTTCCGTCAAGCTGAGAGGAGATTCATGCAGAATAACTGGTGCTTGTTGGGGTTCCTGCAAGCTGAGAGGAGATTCATGCAGAGTAACTGGTGCTTGTTGGGGTTCCTGCACGCTGAGAGGAGATTCATGCAGAGTAACTGGTGCTTGTTGGGGTTCCCTCAAGCTGAGAGGAGATTCATGCAGAGTAACTGGTGCTTGTTGGGGTTCCCTCAAGCTGAGAGGAGATTCATGCAGAATAACTGCTGCTTGTTTGGGTTCCTGCAAGCTGAGAGGAGATTCATGCAGAATAACTGGTGCTTGTTGGGGTTCCTGCAAGCTGAGAGGAGATTCATGCAGAGTAACTGCTGCTTGTTGGGGTTCCTGCAAGCTGAGAGGAGATTCATGTAGAGTAACTGGTGCTTGTTGGGGTTCCCTCAAGCTGAGAGGAGATTCATGCAGAATAACTGATGCTTGTTGGGGTTCCTGCAAGCTGAGAGGAGATTCATGCAGAGTAACTGATGCTTGTTGGGGTTCCGTCAAGCTGAGAGGAGATTCATGCAGAATAACTGGTGCTTGTTGGGGTTCCTGCAAGCTGAGAGGAGATTCATGCAGAGTAACTGGTGCTTGTTGGGGTTCCTGCACGCTGAGAGGAGATTCATGCAGAGTAACTGGTGCTTGTTGGGGTTCCTGCAAGCTGAGAGGAGATTCATGCAGAGTAACTGGTGCTTGTTGGGGTTCCTGCAAGCTGAGAGGAGATTCATGTAGAGTAACTGGTGCTTGTTGGGGTTCCCTCAAGCTGAGAGGAGATTCATGCAGAATAACTGATGCTTGTTGGGGTTCCTGCAAACTGAGAGGAGATTCATGCAGAGTAACTGATGCTTGTTGGGGTTCCTGCAAGCTGAGAGGAGATTCATGTAGAGTAACTGATGCTTGTTGGGGTTCCGTCAAGCTGAGAGGAGATTCATGCAGAATAACTGGTGCTTGTTGGGGTTACTGCAAGCTGAGAGGAGATTCATGTAGAGTAACTGATGCTTGTTGGGGTTACTGCAAGCTGAGAGGAGATTCATGTAGAGTAACTGATGCTTGTTGGGGTTACTGCAAACTGAGAGGAGATTCATGTAGAGTAACTGATGCTTGTTGGGGTTACTGCAAGCTGAGAGGAGATTCATGTAGAGTAACTGATGCTTGTTGGGGTTACTGCAAACTGAGAGGAGATTCATGCAGAGTAACTGATGCTTGTTGGGGTTACTGCAAGCTGAGAGGAGATTCATGTAGAGTAACTGGTGCTTGTTGGGGTTCCGTCAAGCTGAGAGGAGATTCATGCAGAATAACTGGTGCTTGTTGGGGTTACTGCAAGCTGAGAGGAGATTCATGTAGAGTAACTGCTGCTTGTTGGGGTTCCCTCAAGCTGAGAGGAGATTCATGCAGAATAACTGGTGCTTGTTGGGGTTCCCTCAAGCTGAGAGGAGATTCATGCAGAGTAACTGGTGCTTGTTGGGGTTCCTGCAAGCTGAGAGGAGATTCATGCAGAGTAACTGGTGCTTGTTGGGGTTCCCTCAAGCTGAGAGGAGATTCATGTAGAGTAACTGGTGCTTGTTTGGGTTCCTGCAAGCTGAGAGGAGATTCATGCAGAATAACTGGTGCTTGTTGGGGTTCCTGCAAGCTGAGAGGAGATTCATGCAGAATAACTGGTGCTTGTTGGGGTTCCTGCAAGCTGAGAGGAGATTTTGACCCCTGCTGTGCTTTTGGAGTCTTTAAGGAGGTCATTTGTTATGTTAATTTTGTGCACATTAATTAAGCAAAGTACTCATTAGCAGCATGGGAGATTAGCTATCGTTACATCTGATGAGGACTGAGGTGGCTTCTTTTCCCCTCCCCCTCTACTTACACACACACACACACACACACACACGGTTAGTCTCCTTCATACCATATGGCCCAATGAGGCAGATTCATCTCTCCTGCGTACTCTTTGACCTGTTAGGTTAAAATCCCACCAACAAGCAGGTATTAGTCTCTCTCTCTCTCTTTCTCTCACCCACACACACACACACACACAGAGTATATATAAACAGCATCATGCACATGCAAGCACATTCCAGATCACCTCCTAATAGAGGAGCCTTCAGTATGTTGATGAAAGTAGACTGGCGTGGAAGCAGATTAGAGACAGGAAGTGATGACAGATCATTGCTGAGCTGTGGTTGACCTTCTGATTTGCATGAACCCAGTGACAATTAAAACGTAGCCCCACGGTATTGTCACACCTGTTTAAAAGAAATGCAGTCGGTGATCACGAGAGTGTTGAACGGCATCACCCGGGCATGCTTTTCTGTTGTGCTTGTGTAGAAGTACATGGCCGGCTGTAACTGCTCCGTAGACTGATTAGGCCGCCCACTCCAGGCGGCCCTACTGTACGTCTGTTTATATCTGCTTCAGCAGACACAAACAGGGCCGAGTGGTTGCTAGGAGTCAAGAGCAATTAGTGAATCGCTCCCTCCACACTTCCTCCCTCTCTTTCCTCCCCAATGGATTGGTGGGGGAAGCCCTGGGACCCCCATGGGACTCCCCACCTCCTCCATTAGCTGATTTCTGATCAGCTGCTCCCTCCATCATTAATTCATTCGGCTTGCAGCACAGATGCTGGAGGTCACCACTGTTCATCTGATTCCCCCGCCCCTTGTCACACACACACACACACACACACACACACACACACACACCCACACCCCCATCACCCCATCATGCACGCGACTTTGCATCGCCCCATGCTGGCTCTGCACACCGGCCACATCATGTGCAGCTGGCACATGAGAGTGCCACGAGGGAGACAAAGAATCAAACAAAAAAGCCCTTAATGTTCTTTGCTGATGTCTTTATCTATTCATTTGTAAGTTTAAAACTTTTTTTAAGCCAGCGTTCAGCCATCATGACGGCCGAGACCGTACATGTATACGTGTGACAGAAGCCTGTGAGACCGAATCTTTACTGAGACTGTCCGGCTGGGAAGGATAATGAGAGACTCATTCCCTCCTTGTGTGGAAAAAATGATCATGATCGTACCCCGCTTCTTATTTAATGCCTTTTTATGCCTTATATAAAGCACTTCCAATTCCCTTTGCGTATGAAATGTGCTATACAAATAAGCTTGCCTAGCCTTCATTTGCCTTTGAGCAAGGCATTTAATTGCTGATTGCTCCAGTGGAGCTGCCCAGTATGCAATATGATGAAAGTAGGACAGAACTGGGGCGCGTCCCAGCTTCAGCTGTATGCCCCTTAGTGTGGAGAAGGGTGTTGCTGAAACATGGCCGACAGAAATTATGCAAAGACAGGACAATAATACCGAGCCCTTGAAACCGTCCTGAGACCAGGAACGCCCCAGGTCAACTGCAAAGATCAGGTCAAGACGTTTAAGGCGAAATGCTTAGGTGGGCTAAGGTTAAGTCAAATGCAGGAAGTGCAGTTTTCATCCGGGTGGACGAACTGTGGCCAGAAACCCAGACCCCTGTCCCAGTCAGCCCGTCTACGCTCGCCAGACCAATCCCAGCAGCCACTCTGCAGATTCCTCCTCATGCCACTCGCTCGGCATCCAGGAGATCTGAGTTTAGCCCTGCCTAGCTCGGCTCTCAAGCCTTTCTTAAGGACAAAAGAAGGTACTGTGTTGTTTCTTTTTGCTCCCCGTTATTCAGCTGCGAGTTATTTTCTGTGGTTTCACTGCTGTTCTACGTCCCATCTGTAACAGGAATAGAAATGCATGTATTGCTTTGAAACTGAATATAGAGTAATGTATGCAATGTGTGGAACGTTACTGCATGCCATATACATGTGTGTGTGTGTGTGTGTGTGTGTGTGTATATATATATATATATATATACATATACACATATGTATATATGGCATGAACCAGGCTTGTACTCTCATAAAGAATTTACTTGATTCACTGGATTTATATATATAAACTTGGCACATAAAGTAAGGAAATGTGTGTTTGGTAGATGATCTCTTTGGTGTAACGATGCTTCTTGGCAGTAAATCTTCTATCAGGCAGCTGATGGGCAGCAGCACCTGGGTACCAGAAGCTCAACACAAGAGGCAATAGCAGCAGCAAAATAAGTTGCTTGGCATTGGCAGAGAAGATCTGGCAAATGTTTCATGGGCACAACCCACATACTCAGCTCTGCTGCTCACCCCACAAAAGCAGGTTCCTTACACATGTGGCGCCATTTAAAAGGCAAGTAAACAGGCTTTCCTACGGTGTAAGATTTACTGCCAAGAAGCATCGTTACAGCAAAGACAAGTTTATGTGTATGTATATGTGTGTGTGTGTGTGTGCATGTATGTATGTATG